>NC_092805.1:141388104-141691134 GCF_040954645.1 Diabrotica undecimpunctata | reverse complement strand
AAATAATACCTGATATTTACAATAGGGTTAGGTAAAAAATTTCCAAAGCTTTTAAGAAGGCAGCATCTATTTCTTATCTATCAGAGATTTGGCCATGTTCAAATAGGAATAAAACTTTTATTAGTATGATAGGCCACTGGATTTCAGAAATGTGGGTAAAACGCTATGTTATTTTGTGATAAATTTACAGGGAGTCATACCGGACTTGCAATAGCTGACAAAATTCCAACCATCATAAACAGCTAGGGCATTGAGAAAAAAAAATATTTATTGTTAAGGGACAGCGAAGATAATATGGTCTTTCTTCTTTAGGTACCGTCTCCTCTAAGGAGGTTGGTAATCATCACAGCTATTTTCACTTTTGAGATTGCAGCTCTGAACAAGTCGACGGAACTGCAATTATACCACTTTCTCAGATTGTTGAGCCAGGAGATGCGTCTTCTTCCAATACTTCGTTTTCCCTGTATTTTTCCTTGCATTATGGTTTGTAGCAACACATATTTATCCCCTCTCATAACGTGGCCGAGATATTGTAACTTTCTTATCTTAATCGTATTCATGATTTCCATTTCCTTTGTCATCTTTCTGAGGACTTCAACATTTGTTATTCGGTAATTCGGTCTACCTAAGTTATTTTTAATATTCATCGTTAGGTCCACATCTCGAATGCTTCAAGTCGATCGCTCACCTCTTTCTTTAACGTCCAGGCCTCCACCCCATACAGCAGTACCGAAAACACATATGAACGTAATATTCTTATTTTGAGTTGTAAACTAAGGTCTACTACATAATACTTTTCTCATCTTATTAAATGTTGCTCTAGCTTGTCCAATTCTCTGTTTTCAAAACTTCCACAAAATTTCTTTTAAACTCTTATCATTACAGCTGGAATAAGGAGTTTAAAATAAATTTTGTGGAAGTTTTGAAAACAAAGTTTTCAGTGTTTTATTGCTACACAAAATGAATTTCCATCAAGTAAAGGTCGAATCCATCAATTGTCCAATTCTCATTTTCATTTCTTCTGTATACTCGTTATTTTCATTAATAATTGTACCAAGATATCTGTATTTTTTTTACTTTTTCTATTGGAACGCCCCTTATGTTTAAAAAGTCTTGTGTTTTGGAAATTGTCATAAATTTTGTTTTATTAGCATTAAGCGTTAGTCCGCTTTCCTCACTAGTATGTGTAAATGTCCTCAGGATAATATGGTAAAAGTCGGTAAAGATGTAGATATGGACAGTGAGAGGTGTTCGAAAATTAAGAATTATGAGCATGACAGTGTAAGTTCTCAAAGAACCGTATCAGATATAATTAGTACTGCCCGCTGAATTACAATTCATTTCAATCACTCGTCTTGAACATGAACCTCTCGAGTTGAATATGGACGAGAAGAAAATTATTCAAAATGTGCAAACACGTTGGAACTCACTTTTTACATCTAGAATGGTTGCATCATTTGAGATGTTGTGTAACTAATTATATTACTGAAAATATGGGGTTTAATAATTTAAGCAGTATTCAGTGGGACGTACAGCAATCTGTCCTTGAATTACTTAGACGTTTTGATGCGATAACGAAACTGATGAGCGGCACTGACTCAATTATTTCAGTAGTAATTCCATTATGTTAAGGCGCTACTTTTATCCAATACAATAGAACATGTATATGGCGTTGAAACTATGAAAGAAAGTTTCATTACCGAAATCAACAAAAGGTTTTCCGATTAGGAGTCCAAGGATTATTTTACCATATCTACTATATTAGATCTCAGATATAAAACATATTTTTTAAGTGATACTTAAAAACACAGTTGTGAGAAAAATTACAGAAATTAGTAAAATCACTATCGATGAGTCTGAATCAAAAAAACAAACAGATGATAGGGATAGCCTGGTTATTATTAGTGAAGATGAGAATGAATTATAAAAACAAACAGATGATAGGGATAGCCTGGTTATTATTAGTGAAGATGAGACTGTAGCACCTTTAACCGCTAGAAAAAAAGAGCGACGATAAATGAAAAAAAAAAACGATTACAATACTTTGAAAATAGTATAGGTATATTAAGATAGGAATTTTCAACTTTTACTATATGTGCAATTGCATTTTACCAGCTGCTAATATTACTTCACTATTAATACCTTACACCCACAGTCATGATTCCCAAACAAGGGAAAGCTTTCACCAACCCTGAATCGTACAGACCTATTTCTTTATTGAGCACCCTAGGTAAAGTCTACGAGAGGATCCTTAAGGAGAGACTCGTAGAATTCCTAGACGCTCACCTTGCCATTCCAGACTATCAATTCGGATTCAGGGCTGAACACTTCACGCAAAATGCATTGGTTGAAGCAACTTTCATTTCACCATCACTTAACGAAAGGAACCACGTCATAGGCATATTCCTCGACGTCCAGAAGGCATTCGATCAGGTCTGGCACACAGGCCCGGTTGAAAAACTCCACCTTGCTGGATTGTCCACACCTTTCGTTAAACTAATCAATTCCTATCTCTCTCATCGGACTATCAGGATCAAAGTAGGCGATATCTTATCCACACCCTTCACTCCACAAGCTGGAGTGCCCAAGAGCTCAATTCTTGCTCCAATATTATACACAGTCTACAATAGTGACATCCCCTGCCCACAGTATAGATTGGAGACCCTTCTACTGTATGCTGATGACACTGCTCTCCTCACGTCGGGATCACACAGATAGTGTGGACAATTGTCTGTATTCGAAAGATCGCAAAACTATCTAGACAGAGTCATTAGGTGGTGCAATAAATGGAGGGTGACCATAAATCCCTCCAAAACACAACTAATTTTAAATCTTCAAATTGTCGCGATGTCCGGGGCCGAATAGCTCTGTTCGGAGAGGACCTTATTCTCAGAAACTCGGTTTTCCATTTGGGAGTCAATTTTACAGGGACTCTCAACTGGAAAACCGACATTCAAGATAGAAACGGAGTGACAAGGAGGTTTAAACTGCTGGTAGTGCTAGCCGGCAAATTGGGCAAGACGTCATCTAAGACCTTATTGCACACCTATAAAACTTTCATTAGACCTACCATTGAATAGAAGGCATGCATCTACGCCTCTCTTAAGACCTACGAAATCAATGCCATCATGGCTACCGAAAGAAAAATCAGATTCTGCAGAAGGCGGAGCAGGCTATACCCATCAGCACACATACACACATTGTCAAACATAACACCTATTAAGGACAGAATCCTATCCCTCAGCAGAAGGTATGTCCTTCGAACCATCACAGGCTCGAATAACCGAACAAGGCAAATATTAAAGACACCTTGCAATCGCCGAGGGCAAATACTCACCAGGCTTCCTCAAAGAAAAGTTCCGTTCCCTCCAGACAAACTTCTCCACAACGCTGGATATGATGAGTATTATGAAAACTTAGAATCAACCTCCATCAAATATCGCAGCTAACTACTGCACGCAAAAAATGCTGATTAAGAGCCGTTCCTATTGTATGGCTGGTAACCCCTGAAGAATCTCCTTCGACATGTTTGGCACAAATTACCTAAATTCCTCGTGTGCGCTTCGTAACACATCGTCCACACAAACACGCCACCTTCTGAACCCTAGCTCCTTAGTAGTCCACTACTTCTCCACACATAACATCATTCATCACGTTTTATTATACCTCCATTACTCAGGAGTACTCCTTCCTTGAAGAAGCGAAAAGCTTAAACAAGGTTAAAACTCTGGAACCAATTAATACCTTGGATTACAGAAGCGCTTAGAGTAACAGTGTACATTGCGGCGAAATATGTCTTTTCACCCGTACTATCAAACTTCCTATATAGAAACACCACTGTCACTTCTTTTCCCGAACGGTAGAAATAAGTCTCCGAGTCAGAGCGGCAGTTTCTTCTATAACTTCAGTTTTACTCATATTCTTCTTCTTATGGTGTCTATCCGTTACGGATGTTGGACACTAACATGGCTATTTTAACTTTGTTGACTGCTGCCATAAAAAATCCGGCAGTGGTAATGTTGAAACTATTTTCGTAGGTTATGAACCCAGGATATTCTTCTTTTTCCTGGACCCCTTTTTCCTTACACCTTACCTTTACACTCATATGCCTATCGGTTAAAGTTAAAAAAACATTAACTATTTCTTTCGCATTAAATGACAATGGGGTTCTGTGACGATGGGTTCTGTGACGCCTTTCTGATTCGTGCCCTTGAATGGGAGCCGCCTCTTCTAAATGACAATTTTCAATGGCGGCTTCAACAGGAGCTTCTTCTATGTTATTTATCTTCATCACAATTCCACAGAGGCTACATCGTAACAATATTTCGCTAAATATCACAACTTCCAACCACTTGTTCACTCAAAGACTATATTTTCAACTGGTTGCGTTTCATGTACGACGTACATTGTATTTTACAATATACAACACGTAAACTTACAGTATAATCTTTAAAGACTAATTTCCTGAAAACACCAAAATTAACCTTAATTCTTAATAACACGGTAATGAAGATTATACATTAGTTTGGCAAGTTCAAATCTTAGAATTTAGAACCTGCATTTGAATTTGCATTTATGTCGGTCCTGATAACTTATAAATTATGATAAGATGTATATGGATATGGCAGATTTATAAGGAGACCGTTAGGATAATGAAGGCACTATATTTGTGAACCCTCTTTACACTGCACTATAAATATTTTTTTACTTCTAATATACCTATCATTAAGCGTGTCTATAATTAGTAGGTCAATTTCAAAAACATTATTTACGTAACCATAAAGAAATTCAAATTTTAGTGATAACTATCACCTAATCGGATTTGACTTCTGTAATTAAAAAAACATTATATGCATAAATAGCCAAGTTTCTCTTGTTTTAATGTGTTTATGGTACTTTTACGTACATATACGATAAGTTGTTGATACTTTTTAGCTATAAAATTAGAAATAAATTTTTATTGAAAAAATATCCAGTTTGTTTAAAAACTTTTTCCGAATCACAGTAAACAGATACCGAAAGTATGTATGACTCATGTTTGGGAAATTTTTAGTTCAAGGTGCATCGAGGTCGACGGTGATGGTGATAATAATAATCAGTTATTGATTTTAGGCCAAAGAACAACTGCTTCAGAGAAGGGTGTGTCAAAAATACGATTTGCATATTTATCACAAAAGTTTTAATTGGAAAAACATACAATTTACTATTATTGTAGAGTGGAGTTAAAAATGTCAAGTGGATTTTAGATAATTTTGAGACATTAATTTAAGCTTTATGAATAACTAAATCATAATGATCTCTTGTTAGACCGGTAAAATATAGGCAATCACTCGAATGAGTGGAAAGTGGCAATAATCTATCGGCTAGATGAAAATACTTTGACGCATCTTTGGATCGATCTCCCGAAATGGAATGTGAAGAAGAATAAATTCTAAAAAATACCGGCCCACAATGTTCCATTCCTCGTGGTGGAACTGAAGTCGAGATAAGAAACGATGAATGTATGCCAAACATAATATAATGGCGACGTAGACTTACAGACAAACGCTGGAAAGGTAGATACTGCCTGGAACTTCGCCAAGGAGGCTCGACTACTTGGAGAGAAATGTGATCTGGAAGAATGTGTTATGGATCGAGAGGAGCGGAAGCATTCAGTTAACCAAGTTCTCTTTCTAGAAATACTCCTTGTACTAATAAGTATTCTTTATTTATCAAAATAATCTCCTTTATCTAAGCTGAGATTTATTTATTTATCGTATGGCAATTACAACACATTTAGAACAAATATACAAACACTAGTAATATAGGTATTTGACAAACTTTAAATAGTTAGAAACAAACATCAAGTGTATTGATATAATCAATTGACTCTGAAGTTGCAAACAGGAAGTTTTCAGGGCTACCATTGTAGGATCTTGAGGGACAGTCTTCAATAATGTGGTCGATGGTTTGGTTCTCCCCACAGTCACATTGAGGAGACGGGTTCTTTCCCCGTTTATGTATCATGCATGCACATCTGCCATGTCTGGTTCGGATCCTATTTAGAGTGGACCATGTTTTGCGTGGAATATCAAAACCTGGTGGCTTGTGGGTAATGCAGGGCATGTTATTTTGCCATTCGTTCCATTCTGGGGACCATGCATTCGTGATGTTGAACTCCTCATGTATCATTCTTGCCGTTTTCATTGGTGGTTTTCTAGAACGGAGACGGGTATTTCGTGCATCCTCGGTATCTTGGTGGATCGGCAGGTTTATATTGTTGATCTTTTTGTATTCACGTGTAAATGCGGCAACTCGTCGTTAATGTGGAGGTGGGATGTGACTTAATACTGGAAGCCAATGCGTGAGAGTTGATTTAATTGCACCAGCTATCATCCTCATAGTGCTGTGCAGCTGAGTGTCGATCTTTTTTACATGTGGACTGTGTAGCCAGACTGGAGCACAATATTCAGCGGTCGAGAAAACAAGGGCTAAGGCAGTAGAGCGGAGAGTGGAAACCGATGCTCCCCAGGTGGTACCGCAGAGCTTCTGTATAATGTTATTTCTTGTACTTAACTTTTGGGCAGTTTTGTTAAATGCTCTTTAAATGACAGCGTTCTGTCTAGTGTTACGCCCAGGTGTTTAAATTGTTGATTTAAATTGACTTGTGCTGGTTAATCGTGGTGGTAAATAGTTGATCGATAGGGTGAAGAAATATCTTGTAAAACGAAATCTCTTCACACGTTCTTTATTAGTGTGCTCTTATGGCAACAATATGGAAACATAAAATTATAAAGTGCTAACGACTTTGCCTAGGGCTGACAGGGTTGCCGCCTAGACAATTAAAACTTAGGGCGAGGAATTTACATATACATAGAATAAAATATTTTGAAATATTTTTTGTTGAAATAATAACGAAGAAGAAACTAATAGGATTTGTCAAATATGAATATTACCTGCAACAATTATGCTATACAAAGCAAGTTGTCAATGTCAAGAAAACGAAATATATGGTCTTCAAAATATGAAAAATTAAAAAAAATTTGCGCGACTAATACAACAGAGAACCAATAATAATGAAAATTTAACGCACCTATTTTAGTTTCGCTTTACTTTATTTTATATTATTTATTTTCATGATTTACATTACATTATTATATTCTAGCTTCAGAACCTGTGCGTCAAAATTTTCTGGCAATAAATCATCAATTTGATATAACGGTTTGCTATACATAAAGACGATTGACAAAACAGCAAATATTTCTTATCAAACCGTTTGAATTTGGAATATGATCTGCACGAATGGATCAGCTTCACTGCGCAACTCAAACTCAGCAGTTTTTAAGTAGTTTGCAAATGCTGAGACAAATCGACAAACAAATAGTAAAGCTTTAACTTTTGATGAGGTGACATTTGTTAGGTTGAAGACCGTTGTCGTTGAAAATGCCGAAGTATTTATTGACGTACTTACCTACCGGTCGTGACCTTTGTTTACCGAGATTTCGTTTTGAATAAAATTCAGAATTCTTTTGTTGATAATCTGTTTACCTGTAGTGCAGCGGTATTACCTACCAAGAAAATTACGTCCTCGGCATAGTTTGTTAATTTTTGTGTTGTGTTCAGATTCTTTAAAACTACTAATCGAAATTTTGGTATAATAGGTACCACAACTTAAGTAAGTCTTCAAATTTATTATGAATTATTTATATTTTAATTTGAATAAATATTTTTCAAAAGGGTAAATGAGAATGGGTGACTAATTATTAATATGAGACAAAAGGAGAAAAGTAAATTTTAAGTCAAAGAGAGTAATTATTTATTAAAAAGGTACGCTTAAAGTGCGCAATTTTTAGTGAGCTTAATCAAAAAAGTAGAACAAAGCTTAAATTTTAATGTTTTCTTTGGTGCAAACTAGTAAAAGTATAAAAAAATCAAAAGAAAGTAAGGGCAATAATTAGTTTAATGCACCGAACATAACCAAATATATTTTCGGCATCGCACAGTGTTGCCATATTTTTTTGTAAAATGTATATGAATGTTTAAAATATAAAGTTACTTTTACGAAATTATAATTTGTGTTATGAGAAGCTACAAGTTTTGAATAAATATGAAACAGCGTTCATAAATATTTTTATTTTACTTAAATGCAGCTAAACATTGTAAATTATTTGTGGCAAATCAGCTATGATAAATCAAGTTTCAAGTTTTAAAATAAATTTAAGTTTAATTTAATGTAGTGTACGCTTTAATTTATCTTTATTTTTTATCTTTAATTTAATTTAATTAAAAACTATGAATTTTTATATCATTTCAATGCATTTCTATTATGTATGTATTTTTTTAAATTATTCATCTTTACGTAATGTGAGAGTATGAAATATCTGAGGATATGGCAACTCTAACATCATTTAAGCTTACATTCAATGTCAAATATATATTTGGTTACGTTTGGTACATTAAACTAATCATTGCCCGAAAGTAAAACATTTAAAATTTTTAAGGTCGTTCAAAGTCGATTCCTTCCCATTTGTCTATGTGGTAATATTAAAATTTTTGAACTATTTTGAAAAGTTCTTCATCATCATCATCATTATGAGGTCCTAGCCTCCTAGTCCCTGTCCATCGCATTTCTCTGCCAAGCTCTTAATATTGTGGTTAATTGTGGTCCTAATTTAGACTGGAGTGTATAATTAATACTAATACAATACTGTATTGACAATTATCTAGGCCTAGGCTATTTTTTATTATATTAGGCTATTTATAATTATTTAAGTAATTTTATTTTCAAAGGTCATCATCATCATCATGCAACCTCTTCTGTCCACAGCTGGACATAGGTCTCTCCCATTTTTCGCCACTCTTCACGGTTCTGTGCTTCTTGTTGGCTATTTCTTGGATATTGGTTGGATATATCTTGGATCCAATGTCGTCCATCCAGCGTGTTGGTGGTAGTCCTCTGCTGCGTTTGTCTTCTCTTGGTCGCCAGGTCTTGGTCAATTAGTTTTCTGGTCCAACTTGTGTCTTTCAGTCTCGCTATGTGACCTGCCCAATTCCATTTCAGCTTGGCTATACGTTCGACGACATCACTGATACCTGTTCTTTTCCTTAAGTCTTGATTCCTTATTTTGTCTTTTTTTGTCACGCCGAGAATTGATCTTTCCATGCGCCTTTGTGCCACTCGCATTTTTAGTGCTGTTGTTTTTGTGAGTGTGAGAGTTTCTGCTCCGTATGTCATAATAGAAAGAACGCATTGGTCAAATGTCTTCCGTTTCATAGCTATCGGGATGTTGTTCTTAAAGATGTCTCTTAGTGAACCATACGCCGCCCAAGCAAGTGTTATTCGTCGTTGAAATTCGCAGGTCTGGTTGTCCTTGCCTATTCTGATTTCATGACCAAGATATATGTACTTTTCTGTAAATTCTACCACTTGATTTTGGATGATTAGGTGTTCGCTGGGAACTAAATTTGTCATAAATTTGGTCTTACTGATGTTCATTTTTAGACCTATTGTTGAAGATACGTTTTCTAATTCTTATACCATTTGTTGTGCTTCACCCAGATCTTCGGTAATAAGTACTAGGTCGTCGGCAAAACGCAGATGATTGAGCATTTCTCCATCTATTTTTATTCCTCTATTTTCCCACTTTAGCATTTTAAAGGCGTATTCGAGGACCGTTATAAATAATTTAGGTGAGAGAGTGTCGCCCTGACTCACACCTCGCTTGATATGAATTTCTCTGGTGGTATCATGAAGTTTTACACGCATTGTGGCGTTTTGGTATAATATTTGTACTAGCTTTGTGAGCTGGTAATCTATTCTACTATTGTTCAGAGCAGTTATAATGCTGTCTAATTCCACAGTGTCGAAGGCTTTGTGAAAGTCTACGAAGATAAGTATCAGTGGTCTGTTATATTCTAGCAACTTTTCTATTAAGGTTTTTACTGTTTGCAGGTGATCGTTTGTTCCGAATTTTGATCGGAAGCCAGCTTGTTCTCGGGGCTGGTAGAAATCTAACTTTTTCTCTAGTCTTGTCGTAATTATTCGGGTAAACATTTTATAGATGTGGTTCAATAGGCTGATTGGCCTATAGTTTTCTAGGTGCTCCTTGTCTCCTTTCTTGTGTAGTAAAATTTTCAAAGGTAGTCACTGCTTAAACACAAACACATAGATGATGGATTTCAAGAGATTACTATGATTTAAACTAAATTTATGTTTGCTATGACAGTCAGTGGATACAGGGTGTTCTTTTTTTACCACGGGACCATATACATAATTTCAATTTTTCTCTTAAACTTAGTCTAACAGACATGCCAAATAACATTATTAAAAGACTTCAAAGTAAATATTGTTGTAGTGGCATTGGAATTTATTAAAAATGTTAAACAGTAATACCATTTTCATGGCAACTAAGATTTTAGTTCAAATATTAGGTTTTATAGCCAAAATTGATAATCTAGGTGCGTTCTTCTTCTTAAAGTGCCTATCCGTTCCAGATGTTGGTGATCATCACGGCTATCTTTACTTTGTTTATTGCAGCGCGGAGCAGTTCAGTGGTAGTCATTTTATACCACTTTCGTAAATTTTGAAGCCAGGAAATGAGTCTTCTTCCCGGTCCCCTCTTACCATTTACCTTCCCTTGGAGAAGGCCGTAACGTTCTTGATTTCTCATTACATGTCCTAGATATTCCAACTTTTTAGTTTTGACGGTCATGAGAATTTCACATTCTTTCCCCATTCTACGCAGGACCTTCACATTAGTAACTCTGTCAACCCAGGATGTACGTAAGATGCGCCTATAACACCACATTTCGAAAGCTTCGAGCCGATTCATAGATGCAACAGTCAGTGTCCACGCTTCCATTCCGTAGAGCAGAACTGTGAATATGTAGCAGTTCAATAGACGGCATTTTGTTTTTAATGATATGTCTCGACTGTTAAAAATGGTTCTCATTCTAACGAATGCTGCTGTTGCTTTTATTGTTCGCTGTTTAATTTCTGTTGAGTGGTCCCATTGGCTATTTAAATTGGTGCCTAGATATGTATATTGCTCGACTCTTTCGATATTCTGTTGGCTGATTGTAAGTTAAGCGTGGTAGACAAAGTCTACCTAGGTGCGTTACTTTCATTAAATTTCATTTTATGTTATTTTTAATATTTTTTTTTTCGTGTAGTGGTTATTAACATTTATTTTAAATAATTGTTTTCATGGAAATTTGTTGAACAGGATGTTCTTTGGATATTCTGAGGAGGTTCTTGGTAGCTTAGTGAATTTTAAAATTTTAAATTGTCGTAACTTCGTTATAAATAAATCTACTTTAATAAAAGCTTTTTATAGCTACTTAAAGCCCTTCTAAATCCAATGGCGTAGGATTTTGTAATAAAAAAATTTGCTAATTGGAATTCTCCATTTTCGACTAACAAAGAGTATCGGAGTGCCCTGGAAATTAGAATCATCATCATTCAATCTTCGCTTATACACTGCTGGACATAGATCTCCCTCATAATTTTCCATCTATTTCGATCTTGTGCCTCTTGCATCCAATTCCTATGGCAACGTTTTAGATCGTCAGTCCAACGTGTTGGTGGACGACCTCTGCTTCGGTAGGCATCATCTCTTGGTCTCCATTCCAGTATCCGCTTTGTCCATCTATTATCTGTCATTCGAGCCACGTGACCTGCCCAGTTCCATTTCAGTGTTGCTACTCTCTCTACTGCATCAGCCACTCCTGTTCTTTGTCGTAGCTGGCGATTTGGGATCTTGTCTCGTAGTGAAACGCCCAACATAGCACGCTCCATCGCCCTTTGACACACACGGATCTTTTGAACTGTTCTCCTTGTCATGGTCAACGTTTCCGCACCGTAAGTTAACACTGGCAAAACACACTGATTAAACGGGAAATTAGAATACATATATTAATTTATGTCCCGAACTAGACCTTTTATTACATGACATTAAAAAAAATTGATTGAAATCAGTTATTAACTTCAAATTTTCAAGTGTTTTTAATCTAAGTGGGTCACACTGTATAATGAATTTTTATTTGGAAGTATTTAACCTAGCAACCAATGAAAGTTTTACTTCACAGTCAACCATAAATACGATGTTTTTCGAGACCTCGATATAAGTTTAAATAATTTATATTGAAATATATATGGGAGAATTCATTTTCTTAATTATCGGCATATGTTTTTATTGTTATAACAGGAAAATAGATCATTACCTTAAGAGTATCTGTAATAAATTGCCTTCCTTTGTCTACCGAAGTGTGCCCTATTAAGCTACATTAACTGATATTCCTATAAGTGATTTACGACGCTGTCTTCATTACGAGTAGAGTTGCAGTGTCTCTATTCCATTTGAGTATTCGTTTATTTTCATAGACTCGGTTCTGAGAACTGAAATTAAAATGAAGATTTATCACACAGAGCCCACAGTCCATTTAGTAATTAGAAAACCCACTACGAATTACTTACTCAAACAAACCGAAAAAGTGAAAAAGAAAAGTCATTTCAGTCCAATGTTGGTAAATCTAAATTCAGTTCAGTGCTATGGAAATGCGCTGAAATAAATTTTCCTCCGAAAATGTCTTTTCCCTCGCTTGGAAACTCTTTAAACTTACCGATATGCCACATTCTAAAAGTTTTGTGGTGCTTGCTTATGACTTTGCCAACAAATAAGTTTCTTACAATACATTTTTGCTTAACTTTTGTGTTTTATTTTTGTTGGATTTGGGAAACTTCGCAATCGTACTGGATTAAAATTTATATATACTCATCTTTTTATCAGATTTTAGTGAATAAATCAGGTAAATTTTATTTATGCGGCATGAGTATTATCGAAATAAACTAATAATGATATAATTGATTTTAGTAACTATGTTGTTTGGAATAAGCTTTATTACAATTATTATACAATTAATAAATACAGTTTATTTAATTAAAAAAACTATCTACAACAAAACAATTCTGCTTTTATTGTTATTTTGAGATGATAAAAGGTTGCTGGTGTGAGCACATATTCATAAAAAGGGAATCTTCTACTCACAATCACTCACACGTTTTATTAAAGTTTGTAAAAGATAATTACCGGTAAACTTTTACAGCCTCTTCAGGCCCTCAAGAAGCTAAGAAATACATGGTGTATATAAACAAACGTCTTTTTCTTCTTTTTCCTACTTTATAAATAGGCAAAATGCCTGTTTTACTTCGGTTTTTAGCTTTAATTGACGTTGCCTGACCATCTTTTCCTCGGTCGTCCCAATGATCTTCTTCCATTTGGCGATTTGTCTCTTGCTATTCGTACTATTCTATTTTCTGTCATTCTTTCGATGTGTTGATTCCATTCCACTTTTCTTCTTTTGGTCCACGCGTTTATTTCCTCTATACCACATCTCGTTCGTATTTCCTCACTTCTTACTCTGTCTCTTAGAGTTTGGTGTGTTATTTTTCGTAAGACTTTCATTTCTGTTGTTTCCAGTAGTCTTTGTGTTTTCGCCGTATCTCCTCTTGTTTCCACTGTGTACGTCATTATAGGTCTTATTGTTGATTTATATATCCTAGTTTTCGTTTCCGTTGTGAGGTATTCGTTTATCCAGATTGTGTTGTTGAGACATCCTGCTGCTCTGTTTGCCATGTTCACTTGTTTTTGTACTTGTTTCACTTTTCCGTATTTTGACAGTTTTATTCGCAAGTATTCAGTTTCCATCACTTGTTCTATTATTTTGTTATTTACGACTAATTTACATCGTCTCGGTTCCGCTGATATCACTATCGCTTTAGTTTTCTCTGTTGAGATCTCCATGTTGTATATGAGCGCCGTATCTTCGAATTCTTTAATTAATCTTTGTAGGTCATCTTCATTTTCGGCTGTTATTATGGCGTCGTCGGCGTAGCATATTATCCGTATTTCCTTTTCTTCCATTCTATATCCTCTTCTTTTTTTAACTTTCTTTATGATTTCATCCATTATCAGATTAAATATGAATGGGCTCAGCGAATCTCCTTGTATAATGCCTGTTCCATATTTGATAGGTTGCGATAGTTTTCCTTTACATCTTACCTTTATCTACTATCTTTAACTTTACTGTTATCTTTATATATATTCTCAATGGTTTTTACTAAATCCAGTGATATTCCCTTTTCATATAATAAATGTATCGCGTCCCGAATTCTCACTCTATCAAACGCTTTCTTCAAATCTATCAGACACATATATGCTGGTTTGTTGTATTCCAGCGACTTTTCTTTTATTTGTCTTATTACAAAAACTGCATCCGTGCATGATCTTCCTGTCCAAAATCTGTGCTGTTCCTCTTGCAGAGAAATTCGTTCGTTTATTTTTGTCGCTATTATAAACAAATGTGTATATGACAAAACAAACAAACAATTATTTGAGCAGTACAGAGAACTTAATCAATAATCAGTCAATCATGAGTAGATCAAATAAAATAGAATAGAAATATGTATGTGTGCTTTAAATTTATATTTAAAGATTCCATAGACCAGCTTCACTCTGATGTTAGCTGTATTTTTAATAGTTAAGTATTAGTTATTATTAATAAAAAGACAGTTATTTTTAATAAAATAAAATAATGTAAGATAAATGAATGAAAATACTTACATATCAGTACATATTTCTAACCTATACATCTTATAGACAAAAAAATAAATATCTACTTATAACAAGATTTGTAATTCTGGATAAGGGACGTATCAGGGGACTGTGACCCCTGTTGTATTATTGATCCAAAAACTTTTATTAGCAACATTTATTATTTTGTACTATCAAACATTACAGCTAAATATTTTTTGGTATTTTTTTAAATGACTAATACAGATTTATACACTTTTTTTTTCAGATTTACGCAAAAATGCTTGTTATGCGATTCAATTTTGTCTTTATATTTTCTATCCGCATCCAAATTTCAAAATAGGAACTTTCATGCTCATGATTTCCTAAACACCTTTATTTGGTTTATATAAGGTCAAAACTGTTAGATATACACACATAAAATCAAGTAAATTTATTAATTTAAATTATTTTAAATAAACATTTTTATACTCCTCGAAAAGGCCAAAATGTTAGGACCAATTAGGATAATTTCCTCCTTCTCTCATTAAACCTATAAATTTAGCTCATAAATTTGAAGTACTATAGCACGTTTAATATAAACATATCGAGAAACGAACGATTCAGCATAGTTCCCTATAAACAGTTAAAAAGTGCTTGCTTATTTTATTATGTGGTACGATGGTGAGGACTTTATACCTCCAAAAGCTGAAATTATTATAATTTGATAAGCTAGTAGATGTTTCTTGTTCACTGCAGCTTTTATTTGATTTCTTGTCATTTGTATTTGTATTAAAAAAAACAAAAAATTCCAACACATCAAGTAATGATTATCCCAGTTACCACATCGCTAAAGAATAATATTTTTTCCATATAGACGTGATCTGTGGCTGTGCACCGACCATAATTATTATTTGGTTTATTTTTAACCGACAAACATTTTTATCGCTTAGACCTTGATATTCGACAGTTTAATACGACACAAGCACACAGTATTTCTGTAACTTAATTATTACGTTAACGGAGCATTTTTGTTTTAACTATTCCAAATAAAGGATGTTCGACTAGAAGATTGAGTGGTGTAGGCGTGAATAGCTATGTAGAAGTAGGTAGTATAAGTAATATAGTAATAATTACTTTCTCAGGGGGATTATCGAAAGTTAAAAACTGTTTAAGTACAATTATAAGTATTATTTTAAAAAAATAATTAAGTACCTAAATGGTTAAGTCAATTCTAGAAATATATCAGTCTTGATTATTAAAAGAGTAAATGAAATTGCTCTTTTCTATTTTTTTTTTGTATATAAAAGCAGAAAAGTAACAACTTCGTTGGTGGTTAGGTTAGGTTAGGTGCAACATGAGTGGGACTTAACCGCTCTTCCACTCGACGTAACAGGTTTATTGTGGCTTGTTCGTTAATGGAAACGAATTCCAAATTGATCTCGACTGGCGATATATCTCTGGAATTTACCAAAAACTAAGGAAAAGCCTGAGTAAGCAAGCACTCGAATGTCCAAAGTGCTTTGTTAATAAATCAGCTGTCGATTGCGCAACATTGGCAATCATTTAACCAAACTTTTCCTTAGTTTTCGTTAAGATTTTCTTTGCCTCAAGGAGACTTGTGACCTTTGTCCAAGTTCTTTTTGTTCCATTCTTCTGCTACGTGTACTATTTTCCATAGAGTTAAGCCATACAGATCTCACGAAGACCAAGCTGTTAATATTCTTTGGAAGGTTTTTCGGAATGACAGGAATGATACCAGTAGGTAAAAAAATTATAGGTTTTTTAAACACTTTTCAGTCTTCATTATCACAAAACTGTTCCATTATGGCTTTCAGTTGTTATTCTCAAGCCTACTGTCAGTATATGTCCCTGGGAAATACTTGTTTTAAAAAATTCCAGTCTTTTAGGTATCTCTTGAAAGGAGTGTCTACCAGCAACAAATGCTTGACAGTCTCCGGTAAGATATTCGATGGTTTCTTCGGTTTGACATATTATCGATATCGATTGTCGTTTTACAACTGAGGAACTTTAACGATATGTTTTAGTAATTTTTGGTTGGAGTTACCCGACGCTGAATGGCAAGTAGCAAAGCCTCTGTTTCTGAGAATAATTTGATATTTCCTGCTTTTGAAAATAAATTCTAAAATTAGCAACCTATTTTTCTAATTGCTCACTTATATCCAGAAGTCATCTTTCGCATAGGTACCGCGGTGTTTATTTCTATTACATTGCAAGGATTCGCACATTTCTCAATATGTTTAAATATTGAGTCATATCAATCTTAATCTCCAATCAGTATTAATCAGAGAGCTAAATTTATTCACAATCCACATTTCCAAGTCAAAACATAAGTATGTTATTAAGACATCTTTAGACTTGCTGCACTTCTGTTGGCTTATCGATTGTTAAACGTTTTGTACCAGTCGCGTTTCACAAGCCTGCATTTTCTACTATTGTCACCACCTCACCATTCCCATTTTTAATGATTTTCTGTCATATTTTCTTGCCTTTTCTAAATTTGTTGCTGACATTGCTTCCTTGAAATCTAATCACTGACATGTGAAATCACTAACTTTTCCGGGGACGTCTGTTCTCCGCTGTAATATCTATTTTATCTTTATGCTCGTATCCTATGTACTCGTCCAAACCATAGTGTATTAATATATATTCAAAAGCGATTAACTAGTGGTTAAGTAGATTATATGCTTCAAGAAAAATAAGAATGTATTGCAATGATTAAACAAAAGATGTTGCTATGCCCAATTTTATTGGGCAAAAATTTTCTAAAAGTATAAGGGTTCCTGACCAATCAGAATTTGTTTATTTGATTATTAAGCAATTATCATGACTTTTTTCTGCCTTATAATAAATTATTATTTAACGAAAACCATTCTTCCACGTTTCAGATCATTTCTTAAAAACCTTGACCTTTGGCAATTACTTAACAAAAGCAGTTGAACAACTAATTAATTGGTCAGCCCAAAAATGGTCACTTATTACTTTACGAAGGAAGTATAGGCCAGTCTAAACAAACCAAACACGATCACAACAATGTTTAATATTCACTTCTCAACCGCAGCTTGTGGTATAACTATTTGTTTCCAATGTTATCTAGTACCACATCGTTTAATTTCTTGGAAGCAATAGCGTAAACAGTTCTTGAAATAGCAGTCATGAAAAACAAAAGAAAATAGGCAAATACTAGTTCTTTTAAGTTTGTCAATTAGTTCGCAGATGGGGTCGTTACTCATGTTTTTATTGATAAACATACACCACCAAGTGGCAGAACCATATCTACTGTATGACCAAGAAAAACATTCAGTGGGTTCTTCTTCTTTTTCTTTTTATACAGACATGACTCTGTCTGTTTTTCAATGGGCCCCCAGTAAGTTGTCGTTCCATCGTTTTCGTGGTCTTCCTACTAATCGTCTTCCTATTGGGGAACCGTCTCTTGCCGTCTTTACTTACTCTATTTGTTTTCATCGGCTTATATGATCGTTCCATTCTACTCTTCTATTTCTTACCCAGTTCTTGATGTTCTCCACCTTGCATCTACGTCGTGTATCTGTACTACTAGCTTTGTCCCATAGTGTCTTACCATCAAGTGTTTTCATCTCTGCTGTTTCTAACATCCTTTTTGTCCTCTCTGTGTCAGGTCTTGTTTCTGCCGCGTATGTCATTATTGGTCTGATGACTGTTTTGTAAATTCTGCCTTTCGTTTCTTTCCCGATATTTTTATTTCTCAATATTGTTTCAATCAGCTCTGCTATCTTCACTTGATCTTCCACTTCAGTTTCGAGCTTTCCGTAGCTAGATAATGTGATTCCTAGATATTTAAACTCCATCACTTGTTCTATTATCTGACCGTCCAGCTCCAATTGACATCTTAGTAATGTTGCTGTTGTAACCATACATTTTGTCTTTTTTGGGGAAATTAACATGTTAAATTTTCTGGAGGGTATATTAAATTGGTGCAGCATACGTTGTAAATCATCTTCACTTTGAGAGAGTAGTATTGCGTCGACTGCATATTTTTTTAAGTTGTTTTTTTCCAATTTGGTATCCTTTTTATCCATAATCATGGATTTTTATTATTTCATCCATAATCAGGTTGAACAATAGAGGACTCAGGGAATCTCCCTGTCTTATCCCATTGCCAGCTTCAATAGGGTCGGTTAGTTCTTCTACTTTTACTTTTATTGTGTTGTTTTGGTAGATATTTTTGATCGTTTTGATTATTCCTAGAGATACCTCTCTTGCGTACAGTAAGTGGATAACGTCTTTTAATTTGACCCAGTTAAATACCTTCTTAAGGTCCACGAAACAAAGATATGCCGGTTTATTGTATTCTAATGATTTCTCTTGCATTTGTTTCATTATAAATATAGCGTCGGTACTTGATCTTCCCGACCTAAAACCTTTTTGTTCTTCTGCTAGTGTTATAATTTCATTAAGTTTATTTGTTATCACTTTGGTTGTTAATTTTAGTGTTGTGCTTAATAAATTAATTCCTCTGTAATTTTCCGGGTCCGATTTGTCTCCCTTTTTGAAGAGATTATACTGCGAGATATGAATCTAATCATTCAAAGTGGGCTGATTCAACAAGGCAAGCACAGCTGATGATTATTGAAGGATGCACGAAATACAAGCAAAATCTAATTTTTATTTGTTGAAAGTGGACCTGCATCAGTATCTTCTAATTTCGTCTATTCTGGGATGTTTCTGGTTAGTTTTGGTATTTCGTTGAACGATATGTATCTACCTAGTCCATAGGTATCATCATCACTGGTGGTCCTACAGTCCTAGTTGAGCATCGACCTTTCCCACTCATTTTGCCAGTCGTTTCATCATCCCAAGCATAGCATCTCAAGCTTCATTTTGAGAAGGAGAAATCATGCACCAAGGAGCATAATGCAAAAATTAAGAGCTGCGCTTAATGGTGAATGGGAAGCAATACCTCAAGAATTTATTATAAAAGTCATCCAATTCATGCGGAATCGATTGGAACGTGTAATTAGAAGTAGGAGTGGTAATATCAAATAGTGAAAAATAAACAAATTCATTTTGTAATTGATGATTTCTCTGTTAATAACGTCTTTCTTGCGTTAGTTCCAAATGAATATTTAGGATTGCATATTGTTTTTATACTGCGTCTTTCAAATAATGCAATAGCAGTTTTTGTTCCTTCAGTAATAGAATTCTTTGCACATTACATCTTTTTATTTTTATACTTCTTACATTGAAACCGAAGGTGTAATCTCAAATATCGCATTTGAGTCGATTTTTTTGCACCCAGGTATAAAATAGCTTTTGTAAGTCCTCTTGTTATTGTTAGAATTATTGATGCTAACTATAACTTTATAAAATCGAAAGTTAAATCTAAAATTTACGTAAATATAAGTATACAGTTCAAAATTTTTAAAATTCAGCAAAAAATGTAACCGCTCTTTTTTATTTATTTTAAAAAATACAAAACCTAAAAATGGGAATGGAAGCATTGTCAAGCAGTATTACACTATTTGGCTCCAAGTTTGGAATCAGTGAGTTTTCAAACAAATTCGAAAATATCAGCTTCTATACTCTTGTGGTGATCAATATTTCAGTATAAAAATTAGCCGCGATCCTTTATTTGCAGGCGTTTTTTATGTACACATGTTTGAGCAATCCCTTTCTTATGTACCTGTATCTTGGGTATCACTCCAAGTTACATCTAAATAGTAAATTCATTCGCCTACTTTCTTGCTTATATTTAGTAATTTTATTCTGGGTAGGTATATATTACGACTGTTAACCATTCTTTGGCTTCCTATAACTGCTTGGCATTTATTTATTATTTTAAATTTAAAGCCCTTTTCTTTGTCCAATTCTGAAGAGTTTTCTCACAGCAATTCGTGTTCCGAACGGTTGTTTCCAATTTCTTTTTTAATATTTCTATTCTGGGTATTTCATTGCTTCTGTAGTAATCGTATATTGAGTGCATCTATAGGTCTTGAAAATTTGTAGTCACATCGCTTCTTGCAATGATAAGGTCCATTTTTTTTTTTAAACTATTTTGTATATAATCGAAAGTGGAATTTCTGTTAAACAGAAGTTGCTTCCACCAACAGTTTTTCATCGAAGCCAAATTTCTTACGTGGATTTTACGTGTTTCAACATTTAAATGCATTCGAATCTTCTTCTACGAGTACTTTTCTTTTCAAGAGTTATATTCACACTGGCACTGGCACTTTCTACAAAATCAGTGTTGTTATCGTAGGCAATATTTTGATCCACATTGTCCCAAGAACGTCACATCATTCAAAATAAATAAATTACAGTAAACACAAATTGCTTCCCAACTAAAACGCTCATCTTACTCAAACGGCATCCGGTCGGCCATAAAAAAGAAGGGCGACATCAAACTCCAAATTTCTATAATTGCCATCTAACGTGGGATTCCATTGATTTTTATCTACCTACACACTTCTATCATGATTTCTTTCGCATATACTCATCTAGTGGATTTCTTTTGCTATAAGATTAATAAACTGGTATTATTTTATAGCTTTTCTAACGTGATCATAATTTAAAAATTTTTCGTCTATGTATAATAAGTACCGATACAGTATTAATTTTTATAATCATATCTAATATACACGTGTGATATACCTGAACTAGAAGACGACACCATAGCTACCTTCGCAGATGACACTGCTGTCTTAGCGGTAAGTGACACCGTCGAAGAAGCTACAGAAAAACTACAAAATTCAATAAATAAAATCCAAGAATGGACCAAAAAATGGAAAATTAAACTGAATGAGAATAAATCAGTCCATATAAATTTTACCAATAAGAGAATTAATAATATCCCTATTAGAATAAATGATGTCCAAGTGTCGATTGCAACATCAGCAAAGTACTTGGGGATCACTCTTGATGCGAAACTTCACTGGAAAGCTCACGTGAAGAAGAAAAGAGAAGAACTAGGCATCCGCTACAAGAAAATGTATTGGTTAATGGGAAGACATTCCTCTCTATCCATAAATAATAAACTCCTAATCTATAAACAAATAGTGAGACCAGTATGGACCTATGGCTGCCAACTCTGGGGCTGTGCCAAGCCTAGTAACATCAAAGTAATCCAGATATTCCAGAATAAAGTACTGAGGAACATCGTAGATGCGCCTTGGTACGTTAGGAACAACGACCTTCACCGGGACCTCAAGATGGAAGACGTCAATCAGATAATCAAGAAATTTGCAGGGAGCCATGAACAACGACTCCATCATCATGTAAACGTCGAGGCTATCCAGCTCCTCGACAATACGAACCTAGAAAGAAGGCTCAAAAGAACAAAGCCTTTTGAACTGGTATAATGAGTGAGTGAAAAGCAGAGTAAAGTATTGTGCGAGTATGCATGCTAAATTTAATGCTAGTTATTAGAAATAATAGGAAAGATACTAGTGAGTAGACACCTAATTTTAAGATTTCATTAGTAATTTAAGTTAGAAACAAATTGATAATTGGTCTTACTGACCAGATTTTAATGTAAGTACACTTCTGTGTCTTTAGTAAAAAAAAAATGTTTTATCATCTTACTGTATTAAGGTTGATCTGCACCCTCCAAAAGACAAACCCCAAATTCAAAAAATTTGAAAAAATTTGAGAAGGTATATGTGATGTCTAGAAGTATTTTGACAACTTTTAAACAAACTTCATGTTTTCGTTTTTGAAAAAACTCAAAAAAACTACTTTTTTCCAAGTATAAAGCGGGAAAACCAAACATAGGATTTTGTTAATTTTTTTACAGCATCAAGATATGATTATAAGAAATACTCATGAATTTTTTGAAAATTTTTGAATTTACAGTTTTGTTCCAATAGGAAAAAATAATATGTTTCGGCATATAATAAAGTTACCGGTAAGAAACCGAAAAATTTTTTAATAACAACATATATAAAACTGTAAAAGTGGAAAATATTTGCAACAAAAAGTTAAATATTTTTTCCTAAACATATGAAAAATCTCGTTAAACAAGAATTATGTCTTGAACTGCCGCCTTCAAATTGTAATGTAGGGAGATGGCTCCATCTGAAGCAATGGTAGTATTTATCATCGATAGATAGCATTACGTTCGGCTTCGAAACGCTTCAAGCAAAACGTCACACTAACAGGGTTGCCATATCGATTACTTTGTACGACACTTTGGTAGATAACAACAAAATTTAATAGGAATGTTATCGGTTTGAACTTTGAACCGGTCATGCTGAAACTTACAGAGTTACAGAATAGTAGATACTGCAACTTTTATTTTGAAAGTAGGATATCATAAAATTTACACTCTATAAGTAATATATCTATAAAAAACCTATTTAGTTTTAAAAACCTATTTAGGCGTTTTTAGTTAATTATTTTAGTATTTATAAAAATAGTGTTTCTTGCATAACCAGTATCGTACACAGAATTTGTCTGAGGGGGGGGGGTTTGAAATTTTTTTATGCTACCTCCATTTTGAGTCCCTAAAATTTGGGTTTTTGTTTAATTTAAAGTACTAAAGAGTTTAATTTAAAGTACTAAAGATAGCAGTGCCAAAGATTCAGGTATCTATTATCCTGCCTACCAACTAAAACCACCCTCTCTTACTTGTGTGCATTTGACTGTCGCACGTACCGTGCTCCGAAAGTGGGGTGAAGACATTTTTGGAACACTCACTTCTCTTATCTAAATCTTATCTATTGTTCTGAAACTATTTTCTTGTGGCTTTTAAAGTAATTACTATTTTAATGGGAATAAGCCAACTTGTAAATACAATACATTTTGGAGACGGCTATCGCCGTATTCCCGTTCTTCTCCGCCAATCCTGCCGGTTTAAAGCATGCTCCTCCTCCAAACCTTTCGATTCCATCGCTCTTCTAATTCCTTCATTCCATGAGCGTCAAGTTCTACCTCTTTTTCTTCTTCCAGGGGGGCATCCATTTGTGAAGTTTTTGGGGCCAACGTTCGTCAGGCATTCTCAATAGGTGTCCAAACCATTTTGAACCTCTTTTTTTCTATTCTGTCAATGACCGTTTCTGTAGCGTTGGTCTTCCTTTCCTGGCTTGATGTTCTAGCACTTCTTCTCAAATAATCCATTTCAACTGCTAACAATCTTCTCTTCAGGTCTGCATTGACAATTGTCCATACTTCAGAGTCCCACATTTTACATATTCTCTGTATAGACGCTTTATCATAAATTCTAGATCATAAAAATCTTGAGCTAGGACGACTTGGTCATCCGCAAAGTTCAGGGAGAACAGTACGTCATTGCCTATGGGGATTCCCATTCCCAGGCAGTTGTTTTTCCAATTATGGAGGGCTGCCTCAATATATAAATTAAACAGTGAGTGTGACATTATGCATCCTTGTTTTAGTCCTTTAGTTACTTTTATTGGCTTTGATAGTCTATTTCCGATTTTTAGGTAAGTAGTGTTCTCCCTGTATACTTCTGTAATTATTCCTAAAAGGTATGGACTAATGTCGAGTTGTTGCCACAATTTAAGTCTTGGAACTGTATCATACGCCTTTTCTAGGTCGATGAAGGCTAGATGTACTTTGGTACCAACTACTATTCTTTTTTCTATTAATTGTTGGAGTATAAACAAGTTATTAGTGCAAGATCAAAGATCAAAGATTCAAACGTCAATAAACTTATTTTAACCTTCAATTGTGGCTTATTTCCATTAAAATAGTAATTAGATCTTATCTCTGTCGTTGGATCGGTTGGTGTTTCTCTTCTTCTTCTTTCTTTTTAATGACTGCTCGGATGTAATTGTGAACACTATTCCATCCCTCCGTACTTCCAGTCATCTTCACGATCATCTCTCTTACAGTCACAGTGTTCATACCTATTTCTTTCTCTGTTTGATGGGTGAACCTCTGCACGGGCGACATCCCAATGAGGTCAGTCAAGACCATGTCGACAATATAGCGTCGAACTATTTGCTGACGTCAGGAAAGATGTTCCCCGAAACAGAAGATTCACTACTGGCCATTCAGGATCAGGTTATACAAACCAAAAATTACCTGAAATATATCGTCAAAGACCCTCAGGTCCAGAATGACAAATGCCGATATGGATGTTAAGCTCAAGAAACCATCCAACATCTTACCGGGGCTGTCAGGCATTTGCTGCAACTGAATATAAGGAACGGCACGACTCAGTAAGAAAGATCATTCATCAAGAGATAGCTATCAAACTGGGACTTCTTCAAACAAACCATCTTCCATATTATCAATACGTTCCTGAGAGTATACTCGACAATGACAACTACAAGCTATACTGGGACCGCACTGTGCTAACAGAACAAACAGTGGCACATAATAGACCAGATCTCATACTAGTTAATAAACTAAAGAGACAAACAACATTAATTGATGTGGCGATACCCAACAACAATAATCTTCGTGTTAAACAGAACGAAAAAATCGCCAAGTACAGGGATCTGGAAATTCAAATACAAAGACAGTGGAGAATGGAAAGTACACAGACAATACCTATTATTCTCTCTACTACTGGAGTAATTCCAAAGAAACTCCTAGAAAACATAAAAAAGCTAGGTCTGAATGAACATCTTTACAAGACTATGCAGAAAGCTGTAGTACTCTCAACGTCCAGATGTGTACGAAAATTTTTGGGAGATACTCCAACATACCAAGCCACCTAGGGCTCGATGACACTACCACGCACACAAGGTGAGAGAAGAACATCGTGTTTTGGAAATATCATTCACTACTTAAAGATAAAAAACAGCAAAAAACAAAGATAAAAATATATAGAGCAGCAATTAGACCAGTGATAGCATACGTAGCGAAAGTAATATGTCTTACGAAAATAGATATAAAGAAAATAAAAATATAAATAAAAAGTAAAATATAAAGAAAAAGTAAGAATTATTAAAGCAAAATGATAAGAATAAACAGCTCAATAAAGCCCGAACAAGGAGAATATAGAAGACTAATGAAGCATGAAATAAGAAATAGAAATATAACCGAAGGGGAAGACATAGTGAAATTTATTAATCCACACAGACTGAGATGGTTTGGACACATACAATGAAGAGAAAAAGATGCAATAATAAGGAAGATAACAAACCTGAAACCAGTAATAAACAGACCAAAAGAAAGACATGTTCGCATGTTTTAAATAACATTTTTGACGATTGACCATTTTTCATATAAATCCCACTAAAATATTTAATAATACCAGATACTTTAATTTTTAACTATCAACGAAAATCTAATATATGATTGCATGTATAAATTTAATGGTAATACGATACTCACAGATAGCGCCGCTAAGTACCTCTTTGTCGATAAAAATGTTTACATAATAAATATGTGTCATGTTTCAATGATATGTGTGGATTATGTTCTTGCAAATGCGTAACTTTAATATTCCGATTGACACAGCGGAGCAGTAAAATATTATACATAAAGATGTTGTTAAAGATATCTTTGCTTATTTGGTCTACTAGGTATTTGATAAAATTATTGTCTACACAACTTGGCAACTCAGCCAATGGATATAATGATAGAAAACTGTAATTTATATTAGGGTTTAAAAATATTACAGAGTCATCATGTAGAAATCTACGATTAAGTTAAAAAAATTACCACAGTAGTATGCCGCAGTAGAGCCATCTCTAGGATCAGAAACAAATTAATCGAGGGTGAAGATCAACCTTAACTTCACTTACATCAATTGTTATGATTTTAAACTTACTAAAGATATATTTATTTCAACTACAATATTCTTTTTTTTTACATTTAATTTATTTTAACATAACCTATTTTCCAGTTGTACTTTTTTTCTAAAATTGTTGCGTATATTACTTCGAACTGTTTAATACAAATATGAGGTTCCTAACCGGCCTAATGGGCGTATTAAATATTTACTGGTCAGTTGTTCGAAAGTTGTTTTGTCACTCGCAAACAAAGTGATCAAGATTTTTATCTCGATATCCGACATACTTTGAATTGTTTAATGTTGGTAATATATTGAGTTGTTGCGTGTTTAATCATATCTTGGAAATTTAATTTTTCGCCTCCTTAATATCACGGTTAATGGTTGCCTGTTTAGTGTTTCAGTTGTTAGGGCTTAAAGCAATGCATGCTTTAAAATCCCTGCTCTAAAAAAATAATTGCTCAGGGATTTATATTTCTCTATAGTCGCATTTATCCTCTGAATCCCCATTTTTTTTTTTAAAGTTTGATTTGCACCACGACGTACTGGTTCAGATTATATTAAGTGCCTTCCATATTTTTTCAGGTAACAATCGATAACCAGTACAAATGGACAAATGGGTAAATATTACTCAGACTTATTACAAGAAGAAAGATATCTATGTACTCCCCCAACTTACAAAATAATAGACAAGCACAAGTTGCAGATATATAAACATATAGTTGCAGATAAAAATAATAGCGCAACTGGCTCTGGAGATATTTATCAAATGTTTATTTGATATAAAAATGCCGAAGGAATGGAAAGTGGGCTACTTAAGCTCAGTAGAGTATGACGGCCCAATTCTGACGTTACTGCCACCAATGTTGGTACGCATTGGATCTGAATTACCGGCCAACGCGTAACTTAGCATGTTTCAGAACCTTTAGTCATGACGGAAACGTCCGAAACCATATACAATGACGTCATGGCGTCAACTTGTTTTCTTTTTCATTTCGTCTTTTGTTTTAAAGGATTTAACGAATATAATACAATGACACAGAAAACCCAAATACAGCAGGATGCCAAAAGGGCCTTAGATACGTATCTTCGCTCCTATTGGTTCAATCGTGACGTACGGCGGCGCTTCAAATGATAGTATTTAACGAATAGAATACGATGATGAAGAAAAATCAAACATCAAACATGACGGCATGTTATAAAATAAAAAATAAAGTAATCAGTAAAAGGGAAACAAAAAAGCCCCGATAATGATAGAGGAATATACCATCGCATCTTTTGTGGGTAGGTTGTATGGGAAAATAATTAAATAAAGGATGGAAGAACAGCTACGGACTTCAGAAAAACAGGGTAGTTTTCATCGTGGACTCTCATGTACTGATCATATATTTCCCATACAACAGCTCATAGAAAAAACAATAGCATTCAACACCGAACTGCACATTGCATTCGTGGACCTCCGAAATGCCTATGATAGTGTCCCAGTCAACAACATGTAAAAAGTAATAAAAAATCATGGAGTATATAACACATACATAAATGCAGCAAAATCACTTTAGGAAGAAAATTAAGATATAATAAAAATCTAACTAAAAAGTTAACTACTATTAAAAAAGTAAAAGTTATACTAAGGCAAAACTACTCAGAACCGTCTAAAGCCGATAAAGAACTTCGACAAGGATCCTGCCTAACACCAATCTTGTTTAAACCTCATATCGATGAAACACTAAAAAAAAACTGGAAGAAGAAATATGGATAGATGTGAGCAACAATTTACGACAGCTATATTCATTGCCTTTTGTTTTGCCGATGATTGCCAAATTCCGATGCCAAAGACGACATTATCTACATGATAAAAAAGCTGGAAGGAGAGATTGGAAGCTTGAGTTTGGAAATTAAATATGATAAAACGCAATGTATGGTCATTGGAAACACCGCAGAAGACCGGGAGGTCTTATGATATTATGATATATATGATAAGGAGAAATTGGCGATTATGATGTGGGAAACAGCGAACATATGCTGTGTAAAGCCACGAATAAGTAAGTAATAATCGATAACCTGCAGCTCTTCTTTTGGATCTACGACATCAGCAGCCAAAGTTGCCATCCAAAGCTGAAACCGAAGTCGTTTAGCAGTAGTTTCTATTGGAGTTGTAGAAGTCATGAAACTTCACAGAAATCTTCTCTGATATTGGGAGGAGCAATTCCTATTATAAGAAATATCTTGTAAACTGGTTTCAAACACCTAGATATTATTCGCCCATTCTCATTTACAGCGTGGTCAACGCTGAGAACTCTGCAGATAAACACAAAGCAATATTGTTATTTCTTGAGGAAATTTAGAGCAATCATCTAGAGAGCTATATCTGGATATAAATACTTGGAAGTAGGATCCAAAATACTGCAGAATATATCACTCAAAATTTATTTTAAAGATACAAAAAGTTCTAATATCAATGAGGATTTTAGAATGAGATATGCGAGATGATCTGTACGACCCATATTATTAAACGGGGAAAGTCATATTAGAGCCCGTTCAGACGGCATGCACGGTACGATAATTTATTCGAAACGATATTTTAATCGAATCGACGAAAAAGAAGATATTGAGAATATCTGTGAAAATGTACTGATGTATAATTATCAGAAATTTACGTGTCTATTTTAACCACCTGGTACCTACTACACTACGTCAGAAGCAGGAACAACTAACCTACGCTTTTGTGGTATTCGACTAGTTCGACCAAATCCGTATCGTGTGAAGAACCGTATAAAGATACAAGCACCACTGACGTATGATTCGAATTTTATATCGGACAGTGACAGACGGACGGTTTCCAGTGATAGAATCTAATGTAAATTTGGAGTTTCGGAGTTTATCCGCTAAGATTTCCGAGCGCGAGACGATCGAATCGTCTGAATGCGCCCATTTAAAACTATGTGCCACTGAACTATTCGACATTTGTATCGATTCGAATAAAAATTCGATTCCGTACAGTCTGAACATGTCTTAGACTAGGAAGGCAGCGATGTTCAACAAATTGAAGCTCTTTGGGATGCTGGTCTACTGACGAGTTTAATGGACAGATAGAATAACTAATGGAGAATGAATGGAAAATAAGAGGAAATAGGAATATAGAAAAGTCTTAGTTAAGAAATCCGAGAGTGAACTTAGCCGCCCAACTTTTCAAAAAACTTCCGCATATTGCGCGCTTGTTTTCGCTTTTATCTTGACAGATCTCTTTATTAATCTTCTTTTCAATTACTATTTATTTTACCTTCAGTTTTTTCTTTGGTGGAATTATTAAATTTCTGCATATAGTTGTATTAAATTGTTGGAAGGTTCAAGTCATGTTTCTTATGCCTTTCATCACACAATCTTTATAAAGAATGTTTCTGTGGATTACTGAAGATGTAGTTATTTCTTAAATCAGCTTATATAGTTTCAAATCGATATTATTTTTTTATTGTCTTTCTATTTTGTTGGAATAAAATACAAACTTTATCATTTTCGACCTGTTTCAAAGAATTTATTTCTATCAAATAAATTGTTCGGTTCGTTTTTGCTGCCCTCGAGGCCACGAGCATCCATAAAGGAAGCGCGAAGTTACACTTGAACGGAGTTTTCAAGAAATCTAATTAAATTTAATTTATGGCTGATTTATCTCCAGTAATAAATCCTCTAAATAATATCGAGTTATTATATTTACGAGCGCTCCATCACTGTTGATAGACAACGAGTTTTATTGCGGACTCTTGTGCTCTTTATAACTCGTGCTGGATATGTACTGAAGAACACGCTTTAGTGAGAATTAGTGTTTTGCACACTCTGCTCTTTTAAACTCCTTTTATTTATAGTTGAGATCACAAGTAGTTTCTGGCTGAAGAGTTGCAATTTCAATATTTCCTAGGTAGAAAGAAGCTAGTTTCGATTTGGGTTATTGTTGCTTTATTTGTTAATAATAATGTTTATTATTAAATTAATATTAGTAATAATGTTTGTTGTAACATAGACTTACAAAAAAAGTTAGCTGTCTACGCTCGGCTTGGTTACCTTGTTTATACGCACTATAACAAAGCTGTGCGTTCAAAGAAGTTTTGCAACTCATTTCTTTAGATTTTATTAATATTTTTTTCAGTGTGATAATGATATAGTCACTGTCTTTTGATTTCGTTATTTTATCTTGTTTTTCGTTTAGTCCTTTTAATTCTACTTTTCGACATTCCTTCTTTCTAGCTTGCTTGTCTTTCCAATTTGGCTCTGTCGGTAATTTCTACACTTAGAGGTGTGCTTATTAGTTCTTTTAGACGAACTAGTTCAAGAGAACTATTTCACAAAAATGAACTAGTTTGCGAAAGAACTACCTATTTGTACAGGACCGAAATCGAAATCCAACCCTAACGTAACTGGTTGCCAGATGTCTCGTCTTATCATCACACAAGCTCGGCGCCGGCCGCTCGTTTTCTTCGGTTTTCAGTTTTCAGTCAGTCTTTCACTTCCGTACAAGTAGTTCGGGTTCAGAACCATTTCTTTCGATCGTATGTTTAGGTTTAAATATAAATATGGTCCACGTATGATTAATTGTTATACTTACGTATATTTAAACTCATAGGTATCTATAATTAGGTTATTTCTAAAAGAACCTTTACAAAAAAAATCAGTGAATTTTCTACAAACATTAAATAACACATTTTCATTCTCACTTTTGCATAAAATTATATTTTATGTAAATGCATCAATCATTTTAACCACAACTTAAAATGGTTATTTTAAAATTACAATACGAGAAACAACACAGCATGGCAACGTCCAAGCCAATGCATGGGCATAAGATTCGAACCATTATGACATTAAGATAAGACTATTTATGTTATTGTCACATTCATAAGAATTATTATCTGTTATCTGAGGCTAATCGGCATTTCTTTTTTTAAACTAGTCAGTCCATCCCATTCACAAAATAATAAATATATGATCTCATTCATTCTATTCTATTCTATGAAAATTAATGAACTAGTTCAATTAGTTCAGTTGAAAGAATCGTCCATTTGAACTCTTTCGATGGTGAACTACACATCTCTACTGACCATCTTGTTCGCAAGTTGGAACGGATGCTCGATCGGAAGCAATAGTGGCTGTATATACATATTCATATACATGTAGAGCGTCTTTAGATTCTCCTTGTGTCAATCATATCGGAGATTGGAAATCAGTAAAGCTATCCTGATCTTATTACAATTGATTTAAAGAGCTCATTCGTGGTGCAGCCAAACCACTCCCTCAAATTTCGCAACCGTACAACCTTTTATTTTTCTCTGCATTATATTTTGAAGTATGTATTTTTATCCACAAATATTCGAGTTTTCTTCGCATTATACGTAGTTAACATAACTTTTTTCGTTGGGAACATTGAGGGCGCGTCTTTAGCTGCGCTGCCTTTAAATCCGTGTGGGTTATTATTGAGAGGTATGAGGTCGATAGTTTTGGGTTTCGGTATATATGGATAGTTTCGATAGTCCACTTGGTTTCGGGCCCTGTTCTTTTTCTCTCGAGAGTAAAATAGCTGCATACCGTAACAACTGATGCATCTAGGTGTGGTTTTACGCATGGGGAGGAGTTCTTTTTCCTTCTGTGGCAGCTTACTTAAGCGACTGTTCAAACAAGATAGGTATGCACAAGCATAAGTTGATCAAGAAATGTTGTTGGTCGGAGGAACAGTTTTTGGTGATGGTGCACGAGGTCATCCAAGCGGCTCTCAGGTGGTGCTAAGACTCACTTAGGGTTAATTAAACTTTAGAAGACTGCCGCGATCTATTTAACTCGGAATAGGGCTATCAATCCAATCGAGACAAATTGTCTTCTGTGTGAAAGCTCTAGGTATATCCAACTCAGTGTAGTAAATAGGATTGTTCCTAGATTCTAAACTGTCATGGAGGGAACACCTTGACTCTAAGGTGAAGAAGGTGGCTATATCCTTCTGGATCAGTCATTTAGCCTTTTGCGCTTTTGGAGCCAAATTGAGTCTAAAGCCGAAAATCGTATACTATATCAGGAGCTATGAGAACAACCCCCATAAGCCATGATGGCTGTCTACCGGCTCAACTGCTCTGGACAACGATTAAGAACCATTCTTTGTAACAATTGGCAACAATCGACCTCTTATGTCGAGTTGGAGAGTGGTTAGGCGCCCAATCATATTGAACTTTGTGACATTTTGAGACAGGTCGCTTACTAGTATCATGCACCTTACACTCGGCAGGACAGTTTAGAGTTACTTTTTGTCTCACACTCCTTGGTTCATTTTTTTTCCTGTACGAGAAACGTACGCGAACCAGCTTTATTAGAGTGTATTCATCTGGTTTGCATATAGGACCACGATGAACGAGAGAGCAGGTGCTGGAGTATAGGGACGTAGGATCGGTCCGTAGTCAGGAGATAGTTGATAGGGCTTGTCTTGGCAATTGGGCAAATGTTTGACTGATACTAAAAGAACAATTTCCGCTCGTACGTATTATTGAATTTATATTTTTTCTCCTGTATGTCAAGTATCTGACAAAAATGTTCTACCAATCGATTTAATATTAGTTCGTCGTTGCCTTGAAATATTTTCTATTAGTAATAACTTCCTTATAGAATCTTCTGGATTATATCTCTTAATAATCTTTTTTGTATATTTAAGTTTCTTCTTTATGTGATTTCGTTTCTTTTTTTTGTATATCCTCGTTCCTTATCTTCTCTTTGTTTAGTAATTTCCGAGCATAATTTTTTATTCTGGTCCAGTCCATTTCTTTCTGGCCTTCATTTTTTACATTTTAATTCGTTTGTCTATTGCTAATGTTTTCCGAATGAAATATTCGTCAACTGTAGCATCTCTCAGCTTTTATACATTTCAATTATTTGTATTTGTATTTTTTCTTTATTTTCGCTTGAAATTCTCAATATTGTGAGCAAGAAGTGATCTGAGTTTAGGGTCGTACCCATATAACTTCTGCAGCTTATTAGGTCTGTTCCGTGTTTTGAATCTATTAAGATGCAACCAATATTACTCTTTTTTTTTTTCGTCAGGGGAGGTGCAGGTTATACCTTAATATAAAAACAGGTGCGAGTGACATGTCATTTTTAATTTTGCTGCTCAGCTTATCAGCCGTAGTTCATTACTGCTACTGTCATTGTGTAGGTTGTCCTATAGTGACTATAGTTTTCTCGTCGAAGCCCTTGTCCCATTCTCCCATTCATATCATCTGCCACTACCTTGACGTCATTTTGAAGAACTATTCTTTTCCATTTTCTGATTTGTATCCAACTGTATAAAAATATTCCTTTTAAGCGTATTAGTACATTATCTGGCTGTAGGCTTTAAAATAAATTACATGATTTTTGTTCTGATTTACAATGAACTCCACTCCATGTATTTGTGTACGTTCATTGCAGCAGTTCTCATATTCAAAGGTACTGATTCGCGTCCATCATATTTCCGCAGAGCCAAGACATATACTGAAATCCGATGTGTGTGTAATCCCAAAGGAACTAAATATTACGTTTCAAGACTCTACGTCCTTTTTATCTGGATTTAAATATATTTTGATAGTCTTTGACCTTTTGATCGCAAATTTAATAGGGTTTCCAGAGGCTAGGATTTTTCCTCCAAGAGTTTCTCACCTCAACCAATAGATAAAGAGATGTCTTTTAGTTTTATCTGTCTGCGTTTATAATGATATTAGTGAAAGCATACTTTTTGGTTTTTTTTATTCAAAATAATATTTTATTTTTATATTATGCTCTCCTATGCTTTACCCTTAGTTATCATCTAGTTATGTTGTTGATTATTCGTCAAACAAGTTAATGCGCAGAACATTTACATGCTTAAATCATTCCAACGTACGTTACAGTTCGCCAAACATCTCGAATTGCAAAAAAATATGTGAAATCATACCATATTTTCCTAATTTACATCGCAGTCCTTTATCAACGTAATATGTAAAAAAGCAGAAGTCAACGATACATTTATGTGTCCCATACATTTATGCATACATGGATGGCACCGCTTGCCTCTTAATTGATTTGGAACAAAGACAAAAGATCGGCGAGTTTGTGCGAGAAGGACCGAATGGAATATGTGTAATAAATAAAATTGCTTCGAGGAATTTCTAAAATTTACTGGGCTGTTTACTTCTCAACCACTCGAGTAGAACGCTTATTAACTAGGTGGCCGGTAAATGCATAAAATGCGCGGTAGTGGCTAATCGGTCTTTCATTTTACTTAAGATTGCCTTTAGGCTATATGTGTATAAGATCTAAATAAATTTAATTTAATAAAACAATTTTAATAAAAAATAAACAAAGAAAAACCAAAAGCACCTGTTGCATTATCTTATGGCAGATAAAATTAATTGCACAAGACCAAGACGACCTCAGCTACATGAAGAAGAATATACCAAGGCCGGCCTAGATATTAACCTCGCGAAAACAGAGTACCTATCTACAAGTGAAAAAGACATAGAAGATCTACAGATTGATGACAACGTAACAATCAAAAGAAAGGATAAATTCAAATACTTGTGGTTTATCATCACGAAAAAGGCAACAATAGAAGAAGAAATTACACAAAGATTAGGACAAACAAGAACAGCAATCCGACAACTTAACTCAGTATGGTGGGATAGACACCTAAATATTAAGACAAAACATAGATTTATAAAACATTAGTGCGAAGTGTTATGACATATGGGGCTGAAAATTGGATCATAAACAAGAAAAACAGCAATAAGATAGTAGCAACAGAGATGGAATGCCTGCGAAGATGCTGCACAGTAACAAGAATGGATAGGAGAAGTAATGTATACGAAATAAAGCAAAGAACATCAATAGAAACAGACATACTAACATATATAGAACAAAAAAGACTAAAGTGGTATAGACATGTAAGAAGAACTAGCGACAGCAGATGGATAAGGAGAATAACCGAATGGAGCCCCATAGGAAGGAGGAAACGCAGTAGACGCCATGATTAAGAGAGGCCTAAACGATGGAGAATGGGACAACAGAGAGAGCGAGGGAAGGCAGTGAATACTGCAGAATATATATATATATATATATATATATATATATATATATATATATATATATATATATATAAAATTAAACTGGTGTATACTGTAAATTATCTTTGCATGAATAAATAGAATTATATTTATAACTATTTACAAACTACGTATTAACAACATGTTAATATCAGTATTGGTTAATATCAATATGTAGTATGTCACTTGTCGACTTGATCCCGTCATATTGTCTGTTGGAACACAAAACGCACAGACATGTGACAGGCTCTATGTTGCCGCACTAAACTAAGTTTTCTATTAAACTGTATTTGGTATGAAAATGTCCTAACAACATCAAGATAGCATTTTTTTCTTAAAATTATATTTCCATTTTTTATTAACATTAAGAGCTGAATATTGAACAGATTATTTCTGTTTTTGTCTATGATCTAACTGAAGATCTAGATTTTATAATCCAATTTAAAGATGGCATATACAGAGAAGGTTTAAAAAGTTATAATCCGTTAAAGTGAAGGTTTCACATCCGCAGAAGTAGAAAATAGGAGGGGAGTTAGACAAGGATGTGTTCTGTCGCCTCTGCTGTTTAATCTTTACTCCGAGTTTCTATTTAAAGAAGCATTGTAGGATTCCAAGGATGGAGTCAAGGTGAATGGCGTAAATATCAACAGTATCAGATACGCCGATGATACAGTGTTAATTGCGGATTCCGACTTAGGTCTACAACGGCTCATCGACAAGACCAACTCGACCTGTGAGCAACTTGGTATGAAAATAAACATTAAAAAAACCAAAGTGATGTCAATCCGAAAAAACCAAAACGTACCTCAACCTTGCACAATAAATGGGCACATTTTAGAACAGGTCGATAGGTTTAAATACCTGGGATGTTGGATCGATAGCAGCCTAAATCCTGATCTAGAAATAAGATCGAGAATAGAACAGGCCAGAAAATCTTTCGAAAAAATAAAAAAACTGCTTTGTGATTCTCGAATAAAACTCGAAATTCGACTACGTGTATCAAAATGCTACGTCTGGTCGACTCTTCCATGTGCAATTGAAACGTGGACCCTTAAACATTAACCGTAAATAAATTGGAGGCCTTTGAAATGTGGATCTACCGGAGAATGCTCAAAATTTCATGGACATCGCATACCTCAAACGAAGAAGTGCTGCATAGAATAGGCAAGGAAAGAGAACTTTTTAACACAGTAAAAGTTAGAAAAACATCATACCTAGGCCACATACTGAGAAATAATAAGTACCAATATGCCCAACTTATAGTGAAAGGAAAAATCGAGGGAAAGAGAGGCCTAGGAAGGAAAAGACTATCGTGGTTCAGAAACATCCGACAATGGACAGGGCTAAATTTTGAACAGCTAATAAGAACAGCTGAAGATAGAGAAGAGTTTAAAATTGTAGTACCCAACCTCCATTCTGGAGAGTGCACTTTAAGAAGAAGAAGAACTTTCCGAGTTCCATTTTTTTTTAATGGAACTTCAAATTGAAATGCCCTGGAAAAATTTGCAATATCTCCCTTCTATGGCACACAGAATATACATTTTTTTTAAATTGTGGTAGTTCAAGAAAATAATGAGAATAATACGTTCCCCTCCCGTAAAAATCAGAAAATCCCGGAAAAATAAATAAAATTAATTTTTTCATAAAAAACTTACTTAATTTTACCATTATTTCGTAAGAAATATTTAAACTTTAATAATTAATATTTATTATTTATATAAATAATATAATGTTAATTATAAATTAATAAATGTGTTTCCAAATGTGTTTATTTAATTTAAAGTATGAAAGTACTTACTTTTTTTAAGAAGTTTTTACACTCTTTGAATAAATGGTTTTAAAATAAATTTTAAAGCGAACTTGTACTTAACAAGAGGAATTAATAATAATTATCATATATTTATATAAGTAAATAATTACATTAATCAATAAAATCTAAATATTTCTTACGAAACAATAGTAAGATTAAACTTTTTTATGAAAAAATGTAACTTATTGATTTTTCTGGGATTTTCAGATTTTTCCGAAAGGTGAATAGAAACGTGCCATAAAAACCAAAATATTGCAGTTTTTTTCAGCGCGCTCCAATCTGAAGTTCCATTAAAAAAAACGGACCTCGGACAGGCACCATCACTTTAACGGATCTTTTTACTCCTTTTCGGTACATGTCATCTATAAAATGGATCATAAAATTTTTATCTTCGTTTATAATCTGTACTGTTCAATTTTCAGCTATTTATTAATATTATCTAGCGGAAATATGATTTTTAGAAAAAAAAATTGCCATCTTGATTCCGATTGGTCACAGAACGTTTTTTTAAAGATTGTTCACCATCTTTTAAGTGAATATACTTCCAAGCACGTGACATAAAAAATATCAAAGTTATTATAAATGTTTATGAGCTAAAAACCAGCCCTATTTCAAACGATTTTTTAATAACAATTTTGATAAAATATTAAAATTGTTTAATACATATATAATAAAACTACAGTTGTTTAAATAATCGCTCTCCGGGATAAACAAATTGAATAACTTTTGGTCGATCTAGCATACATTGAGCATAGTTTAGTAACTCATTAATGGCTATAATTTCAAGTACATAGTTATATTTCATGTAATTATGCAAAAAAAAACAAAAGTTTATAACATTTATAAATTACTGCAAAAATAAGTGTTTTTTGCAATTATCTCGGTCAATTGTACATGTATTTTAGTTTAGAAACTCACATTTTAAAGAAATTTTTAAGATCTACAACTTCTATTTGAACTATTTTTCTCTAAAATGTATAACAAAACGTTTTATGGATAAAAAAACACAAACACAAAACTGAATTTTTTTTCACTTTTTATGATTATTAAAAAAAAACAAAGTAAGATCATTTGTGTATCTTTAAGGATTTGTCAGATTTTTTCAGCTTTTTGTTCTTTTACTGGCCTATCGTGGGCTTCATGTTATAAATACTAAATTTTTTTTTTTCGCAACCATTGCTATAAACTGATTATTATCAATTTGACGTGCTAGACGTACTTTGGTGGTCTTCGCAATATTAGACACATCAGATTAGACCTGTTAGTTTAATTTTTCTTTTGGTTTAAACAGCTTATTGGTGTATTAATTCAGTCTGAATTGAGAACTTCTTACTTTTTGCTAAAACAATTTAAAAGATTCACTCCGTAAATTTCTCTATGGAAAAAGTCAACACTACTCCTTCAGTTTATGAATATAATATTTAGTAGACAATGGTCTAACTAAAGAACTTTTCCAAAATATAACTTGCAATGGAAACATAAAAAAACAAAAAGAATTGTGAGAATGACCGAAATCAAAATACTCGGAATACATAATACCTTTTTAAGACATCATGCTGCCAAGATGCCTTAAGAAGAGTCAGAAATCAGACATGAGAGATAGGAGGCAGACTGCCAAAAAATGCTACCAGAGTTGCGGCTCAGCGTCACAGGAAAACTTCAGAAAAAGGCTAAACCTAATCCCATTAAAAGAAGCAATTCGTTTTTGATTCTATAATTTTTATTTCATACTCTCGTATTAAATATCTCTATTGGTAGTTTGTCTGCATGTATTTTAATGTTTTACATTTTTAAACCCATTTCGAATTGGCCCTATTGAAAGTTCCTTATTGTTTTTCGCATTACAATATCCATTCTATTCGTCCCTTTATATAACACTTGTACACTTGTTTAATTTCCATATTTTTCTTTTTGATTCCATATAAACTTATAATATGCTATTAAATACTTGGAATCCGAGCGAGTTGGATAGTCACTACCCGACTCCGAGTTGATTTCTCGTTCGTGTTTCAAGCAAACAATATGTGACATAAGCAGCAAAGTAGCCAAGTGTATAATGCAGCATTTGGTTCAGGACTTTAATTAAAGTTTTGTAATTTCGACTTGTCTTCTGGGTTTAATTAATCTTAATCAACGGTTATTATACCGACGTAATAATAAATCGTTGGTTGATCTGTATAATCAATTGTTGAAATAACTTGTATGGAACTTATAATGTCCCTATATTTATGTTTATAGTGTAGGATTAGTTAACAACGTTCTTTGAGGTTTTTTTAATTTCGAAGTTGATCTTTTTAAGGCACTACATATCTTCTTCTTGTACTTGTGGATCTGACGATCTAGTAATTTCGTTTCTAAAGTATTTCTTGAGAGGTGCAAGAGGTAAACTCCAACTCTTTGATGTCGATTGTCGCTTGCCAGCTAGTTTTCCTTCTAGTGCAATTCTTGGCAGCTTGGGTGTCCCTCTATCCTTTTTACATGATTGTACCTTTCTCTTCCGTTTTGCCTATCCCATGTCGCTACATCTTGTACGCCTCATTGTTCCCTGGAAGTCAAAGCATTTGTTAAAAATCTAAATATTTGTAACGGTGTAGTTAAAGTACCTAGTGATAACCAAAACCATGAAAGTTTATCAAAAACATCGCAAGACATAACGAATGAGAAGGTATTTGTACTGAAAGTTACTTTGGATGGCCTGGGTAACAAAACATCCTCTGTTTTACTTTATGTGGTTAAACCACCTTATTTTAGGGGTAGCCAGAAGAGCTTTTCTCCCTATGAAATTTTTTTTTCTTATGTTTGACGCGAACCTACGATCTTTCGGTTCGAGCGCCATTCGGCTATTCGGTTCGGTATTCCAATTCAGCTATATGGGTTCACAATTAATTTTCCTAGAACTTAGTAGAAAAATACTTAATTCCGATTGACCTTGGGAGCGAACTAGACTATAAAAGGGTTTTGACAAAATAAAATATCAAAAACTAATTGCCAAGAAAATACCTGGGTTCACACTTTACCGCATGATACTTACTTTACTTTCCGTGTCCTCTTCAGTTCAAGTCAAATTGAAAGCACTGGAAGTGCTTTAGGACATCTATGGCTATTTCGTTGGCTTGCTTTAGGTCTTCTTGGCCACAGGTTTGTTGTAGCTGTTTGCACACCAGCAGATGATCATTAGTTGGTTCAGCGCCACAGTTAGACAGAGTAGATTTTTGGAACTGGGTATGTCTAAGGCACCCTGTAATGATTCGACCTGTTTCGTTTAGAGCAGTGTCCAGACTAGAGCCACGTACTTAGCTACTGAGAAACTTAGCGCAAGCAGTAAGGTGTTAAGGATATGTGGATGAGCACCCCAAGTTAAACCTGTTAAGTTTCTTTAGGATATTGTTTCTTGAGGTGACCTTTTTGTTCTGACAATGATGTTCTTGTGAGGAATTTGTCGAGAATAACGCGTAGGTATTTTGGGGTTGTTTAGTGATCTAATTCCTGACCCGGCCACATAATTTTAAGCTTTTTGTCGGCTTCTTAATTTATTTAAATGGAAAGCTTATACCTATGTTTTTGACGAATTGGCTTCAGGTGGTTTCGTTCATAGGAAACTTTCAGTTTACCGCATGAAAAAATGTTATGTCTACAGCGTCCTGCAGATACAAACTGCAAGAAGTTATGTTTGTCTACAATAGACGTGGGCTACGTCTTGTAGCTAATAATGAAAAGGTAGATGTGTTCTTATCAGGCGATAAATGCTCTGGCTAAGTAATATGAAATAATGGACATGATAAGACCCTATCGGTTAATAAGGCAAGCCCAATCACCAAGTAATCACCAATCTTCACCTTTGAGAAGACACCTAAAGGAAATTCAATATTCAATTCAATTTTTCACATTTTTCACACCTAAAGGAACATTCAATATTTGCTTATTTACAATTTATTTCTACAAGTCACGTTCATAAAACATTTTTTATAAGCAGATACTTTATATAAACAAGATAAAGCTACCGATAAGAAAAAATAATAAAATAATAAAAAATGTTAAATATACCCGATATCCCCAAACGAAATATTCCATAAAAACCTTATTCACAAAATAAAAAAGAAAATAAACCTTGACAACTGCTCCGGACATGCCACCGACAATATTTCGATGTGTCTGAAAAGTTGTCTCGGGTTATTTCAATTAATTATACGTCCATCGTGCACAAGGTTTCCATTATAGACTTCATAACAACGTAACAACAATAGCATAAAATGTCACCACAATTGTCGATATACGTACATATGCGATGTGCGAACCTTGACCTGCAGTCGCGAAATGATGTCGAAACCTTTTAATTTTTTAGTTGTGTTATGAAATGAGATTTGTTTTAAACCTGAGGTTCTCAAACGTTTGTTTTCGAGTTTATCTTATTAAATAGAACTAACTTTGACATTATGTTATAAATGTGGCAACATGTCTTGATACTGAAATAAATCTAGGAGAAATGTATAAAACATAGCAACTACTTGCATTTATTCGCGGTTTGATTATTATAGTAAATTTAATTTAAATGTAATTACTATTTAAATGGGAATAAGTCACAATTAAAGGTTAAAGTACGTTTATTGACGTTTCAATTTCCACTTCGGAAATCGTTCTCAAAATACAATAATGTATGTTGAGAACGAAGTGGAAATTGAAACGGCAATAAACGTACTTTAACCTTTAATTGTGGCTTATTCTCATTTAAATAGTAAATACTTTAAAATGCCACAAGAAAATAGCTTCAGAACAATAATTTAAATGTGTTTCACAAAATGACTTTTATTACTTGATATTTTCATTGTAAACGACGAAAATACCCATAAAACAAAAATAAACCATCAATTTAAGATTGAAATTAAAATCAAAATTTACATAGCATTACAGACTTTGTTGAAAATAGTGCTCATGTATATTCAAAGTTGAGATTCGTCCTCCTTTGTCTGTTTAATTTCATCAGTGGTTCCTTTCTCGCGCTTTTTTTTTCTATACAATACTTCTACCGCAGTCATGTCCTGACTCTACTATATGAGTGTTTCCGTTATCATCATCCAGCCTCAGAAGTCCACTGCTGAACATAGGCCTCTTCCTCGTGTTTCCAACTCTCTATATTCTCTATGTCTATATTGCGCCACTTTCATCCAGTTTATATTTTATTCTCTTAAATCGTCAGCCCATCGTGTACGTTGTCGACCGACACTTCACTTGTTTTCCCTTGGTCTCCATTCCAATAACCCCTTTGTCCATCGCCCATCCGTCATTCTAGCTATGTGGCTTGCCCATCTCCATTTTAGTCTGGCTAGCCTTTCCAGGACGTCAGTAATTAAAATACTGATTTTGGAATTGTCGATTTTTGGTTTCGTCTTAGTCTGTAACTTGGCTGTTGTCATTGCTGTTATAAATCTTCTGAGAAGTTGAAATCGCCTTAGGGGCATAATATCTGAAACTTGTTTTCGATTTTATTTTTCGAATCGATTTTCAAACGACGATATTTTTTAATAACGTCGATTGAAAACAACCTAATGGATTACTCCAAACGCGGAGCTATCTCTTCAATGAAAAATCGATCCGAATCTGGAATGTAAATAGTTGGAATATCATCTTCTGTCCCATAGAAACGGGTAATAACTCCTTTTGCTTTTTTTCTTGGTACAACTTTTTCTTCCACCTTTACTCCTTTCTCATCAGTTTCTTTTCTATCTTCATATAATTCTTGCATAACTATGCTGTTTGTAGCTGTGTCATCATCCGAGTTTTGGAAAATCTTTGTTTCGTAATTTTCTTATTCTGAACCAGATAAACCGTAAATATCTGCGATATTTGGATTTACAGCAATTACTGCAATCATGTCTCTTTCCATAAAAACATGCCGCTCTTATTGGCTTGAAATGCATAGTAAAAAATAGTTTTCCTTATAAAATCTGCAGCAAAAAAACTTGTTATAAAATGTTGCTTTTTAGCGACATGTTTTTTGAATGCAAATTTTAAAGTTCGGCATTGTAAATATTTCAAAAACTAAAGTAATAAGCCTTTATGGTCTTACTTGCAATATTTATTCACTTTCATGCAGCATTTGGGTACACGCCTGTTCACCTTGTTGTCATATTGCTGTATTGGAATACAATTTTTGCTACATTGTAATAGATGGCGCTGCCCGTGTCGGCACTAAGGGCCCCCGCGCACTACGCAACCACTCAAACTAGAAAATAAAACGAGGATGGGAAGAAATTACCAATATAAGTTGTGAGGACGATTTACCAGCCTTTTATTTATTTTGCGTTTTTTACGAGACAAACGGTAAATAATTATGGCCTCTTTCATGTCTATATAGTTTCCGTCCATAAGGAACGTACACAACTGGCTCTCGATTGGCTGCTCATATATGTCGGCTGCCTACTGCGCAGTGGTCCTAATAAAAGACGTTTTAGCTTGAAACTCAACCTTCCTAGATGGGATATGTAGAGAGCGCTATGCCATAGAAATAATCGTTTAAAGTTGATGTAGCCAAAAAGATACAAGGCCAGATAAAGGGTTAATACGTACGTTGCATCAAAAAGACAAGCCTATCGCTCACTTTTAGTTTTTTGACCGTGGCTACTAGTAGTATCTGATGCCCAGAATTTGTCAAATTATTGTAAAAAGCATAATAAAATATACTTCAACTGCATCATTTAAAAAACATATTAAAAACTGTTGTAGCTAGCTTATGTATCTTACTGTATTTTATATATATTCTACAAAAACTGAAAAAGGGTTTAGCCCGTCAATAAATAAATAAAGATTGATCTGCACCCTCAATTAGTTTGTTTCGGATCCTACTGAGATATGCTGCTGTTGTAATAATATGGATGTGTGGATTTAGAAAACAAGATATTACTTTGACCGGAATGTGTGTTTTTACGAATCGGAAAATTTTATGATACCGTTCTGAGAATGCCTTTAGAAGCAGCGTTACCCAAATTAGACAATGGCTGACTGAAAATATCTGTAGAAGACATAATTTTGATGTGTTTGTCATACATCGAAAATAAAGCCGTAACCGAAGCTTTAATAAAGGTAGTTCAGAGAATAGTAGAAATTTCAAAATGACTGGTATCTCACCACACATTTAATTTTTGGGAAAATTGTATCCTTACAGGTATATTTAAATGCTAATTCTTCTTATACCAAGAAATTTTACGTCTTTAAATAGTGTGATTGGATGCTGATCAAATCGTCCCATTTCCCATGTTTCACAAAACAAAACGTATCGTTCTTGCTGTCTTGGTAGATTAAACTGATATGACTATCTGCAGATATCGTTTTAGAATGAAATCATATTAGCTCCGGAATGACAATAATTGCTATAATTTCTTTGAAAAATGACAAAATTATTCTACCTATAAATATTCTATCAACCGCAATTTGAATAATTTTACAGGGTAGGTCAAGGTTTCACTTGATCGTGTCACAGCTGGGATCATTTAGTCAATTATCTACGTACTACATGTTCTTCTCCAGATATGGACTTGACTGTCGTTTATATTTCTAACTTACTGCAGTAAAATTTGCTACATTGTGAAACACCTTCCTAAACACTAAATTAAACCGGATGGCACAAATTATACTAACACGAAACTTTTTATTCACTTAGCGACATTTTTCTGTTTTATAAATTTTATTATCTTAACTATACGTTCTCGGTGTGAATATATTTGTTGAAAAAGTATGTTTTTATTTCAGCGTGGAACGAGACCGCCTCCGTGAGCGGGAACGGCAGGCGAGGGCCCAGATGTCGTCACAGGCGGCCGAGCAAGAAAGTCCGGGACCGCCCGGAAGTTTCCTATTTCAACCGCTGATAAAAGTAAGTACCTATGTACGATATGATATTATACCCATATACGATTTGAAAACTCTTAACTGACGCTTATGAATCAATTGGATAAAATGAAAATTACCGATCGTAAATAGCGATAACTGTAGTAAAAAAATATTTACCACAAAAAGACATTTGATAATGCACCTAATTATAATTTGCCATCTATGGTGATCTGGTGATTCTGTGTCTTTTAAGAATCAAAGAACTGTGCGTTAAAATATTTTCTCTCAGAAGAGAAAATATTGTCGAATTTCATTCGGTCTTACATAGGAACCTTTGATGAGAATTTAGAATCTGAATACAGTGATTAGCTTGCCTTTTCAATGTATTACTGATCTGATCTTTGAGCATTTTGATATACGCATATATTGAGGGCAACAACTTTAAGAATTATCGAAAGAATTTTACAGCAATTACATCATTAAGCAGACATTACATTAAAATGAATCAAATCAAAGATGAACTTGTCCAAGAGAAGAGTTTTATGCCATTCTAAGATTTCCAAGATGCATCTTCTTAAGGTGCCTTCTCCATTACTGAAGGTTGGCTATGACTACAGCAAATTGCTCTCTATCTTGAGCTGTTCTTAGTATCGAATGTGTGTCCATGCCTGTCCCGTCTCTTACATTCTTCAACCAGGAGCATTTTCTTCTTCCTGGACCTCTTCTTCCTTCCACTTTCCCTTCCATTATAAGTCGTAGGAAGTTGTATTTTTCTCCTATGTAAATATGTCCTAGATAACTCGTTTTTCTGTTCTTTACAATATTTAGGAGTTCTCTCTCAGTATCCATTCTTCTTAGCACCTCGTTGTTGGTCACGTGCTCTGTCCAAGAGATCTTCAGAATCCTTCGAAAAACCCACATCTCAAAGACTTCTATACGCCTCATACTTGTAATTCCGAGAGTCCATTTTTCCCCTCCGTATAGCAATATGGAATAAATAAACGTTTTTACAAATTGGTATCGGATATCCAACGACAACGTAGAGTTTATTAGGAATTTTTTCATTCGCTGAAATGCGGACCTAGCATATTCTATACGAGCACGTATTTAGACCTCGTTGTCAAGATCGTTTGTTATCCAGCAACCAAGATACTGGAATCTTTGTACTGGTTCTATATATTTGTTATAGATACAAATATTAATGACGACATTTGGTGCACGTGTAACAGCCATTAGTTTTGTTTTATTTGTGTTTATATTTAGTCCCAAGCTATCTCCATCTCTGGTTATGACATTCAAAAGTCGTTGTAAACCCTCAGCACTGTCCGCAATAATGACGGTGTCGTCTGCGTATCTTAAGTTGTTTACGTATTCTCCAAGATGCATAGCTGCAGTTATTTGTATTTTAATACGAATTGATCCATGGAGGTGCAGACAAAGAAATATATCATTCACAAAAAACATTTTTGCGTTAAATGTTTAATCAGTGACTAGTTTAAAAATTAGAAATATTGTTCCAAGATGGCTGGGTTCTATGCATGATCAAACAATATTTAACAATCTTCTTCTTAAAGTTCCATCTCCTATCGGAGGTTGGATATCATAACGGCTATGGTCACTTTGTTGGCTGCTGCTCTGAAAAGTTGTAGTGAACTACAGTTAAACCATTCTCTAAGGTTCCTCAGCCAGGAGTTGTGTCTTCTTCCTATGCTTCTTCTTCCTTGGATCCTTCCTTGCATAATAATTCTCAGCAGCTCATATTTTTCTCCTCTGGTTATGTGCCCCAAATACTCTAGTTTTCTTCTTTTTATGCGGTTCATAATTTCTAACTCCTTATTTAGACGTCGTAGTACCTCAGCATTGGTAATCCTTTGAACCCACTGAATTTTTAATATTCTTCTGTAACACCACATTTCGAACGCTTCTATTTTTCTTATGTGTTGTTTCTTCAATGCCCAAGCTTCCATTCCGTATAGTAAGATAGAAAATATGAAACATCTTAGAGCCCTCAATCTGAGATGCAACTGAAGGTCTCTGTTGGTAAGCATTGTCTTCATTTTCACAAATGCTTGCCTTGCAGTTTCAATTCGGACTTTGATTTCTCCGCTTTGGTCATTTTTGTCATCAACCCAGGTTCCCAGATATTTGTATGTCTCTACTTTTTCTATTTGGGTTTGCTCTATCATTAATCTTTCATTTCCATGTTGCGTTTTTGAGACAATCATAAATTTAGTTTTGCTCTTATTTATTTTTAGTCCGTATCTAATGCAATAATCGTTAATTCTATTTACCAATTCTTGTAGCGATTCCAGGGTGTCTGCCATTATAACGGTGTCATCAGCGAATCTTATGTTATTTCCTATTCTTCCGTTTACAGAGATTCCATCACCTAGATCCGCTATCGCTTCCTGGAATATGGCTTCACTGTACACGTTAAACAGTAATGGTGACAGAACACAGCCCTGTCTTACTCCTCTCTTTATATCTATATTTTCGGACTTTTGTTCTTTTATCTTTAACTATCTTCTATATTTAACAATAGTTTCATACAAAGATTTGAAACTGGAGACTTTGTTAGGTTTGTACTATTTTTTATAGTTATTGAGAGTGGTTACAGTTTGAAATCATATTTAATCACACAGATAGACAAGATACTAGAACAGAAGCAGTGAATCTTTATAATGAATCTCCCATACGAACTAGGAAGGTTGTGGAAAGACAATACAGGGTACGGAAACGATGATTTCCAATTTTAAAAAACCGAATTAGATTAAATTTGAAAATGACTATGAATGTAATAGTAGCAACCGAAGTATTTCATAACATCGTCATAGGAAAATGGAGACTGGTTTGCTGTAGATCATAAACTAGATCAACAAGAATACAATTTGATTAAAGCCATAAAAAGGGAAAAAAGAAGACAATTTCCCTCAATGTCAAGGAAGTTTAGATAATGCAAGACATTATTGTGAACTATTTATTAGACAACATTTTGCAGAACTACAACCTCATTCAAATTCGACGTGCAGTAAAAGTAAACAAAACCAGGCTATGCTACGTAAGACTCCATAGGCGTGCGGTTTTGCTTTCATATTTCCTATTTCTTATCAAATTAATAAAACAGTATGTACAATTAAAGATTTGTTTACTATGAACAATAAAGATAAAATATGCAATGTTAGTATTATTTTCAAGGAAATTCAAAATTAGCTTCACTACTGTAAAATAAAAAGAAACTTATGGTTTGACAAAAATAATAAAGCAGTAATTGCAACGTTGTTTTGACACTTAAACGATCGAAATCGAAACATCAAATACACTTATTTTTTAAAGAAAATTGTGTGTTAGTTCGCATCAAAAGTAGTAACTTATTATTATGTTTTCAGTTTTTATTTGAAAAACAATAAAACTCACGTGATCCAGATTACAAATGTTACCAGAAATTGAAATCTCATTTTACATAAATTTCGTAAATTTGAATACAGATATACCTTAACTTAAAATGTTTTCATAAACGAAAATTTTGTGTTAAAAAAAAATAAGGTATTGCACTTGGAGAAGTGCCGCCAGAAGTAAAAACTTCTTAAATTGCGTTGAAATTATGAGTATCAATATCTAAGAGCTTCCGGTTTAAACGGGGCTGCCAGTCATGAACTGAGCTCTTAATCGCACCCCATTCGTTTTTAAGGAAAACGAAGTTTTTTAAGTTTTACGAAAACCGTATGCCAAATTTTGATTTATTGACTAAGAAGGCTTCTGGCTGAGTACAAAATAAACAACTGATCAAATCCTATCACGCGATATAGAAAATGAAAGGGAAGGATATAACGAATATATTAAGATAGAAAATCAATTACATATCTTAATAGATTCGTTATATCGTCCCTTTTCATTTGCTATGTCGCATGTTAGGATTCGATCAGTTGTTTATTTTGAACTCAGCCAGAGGCATTCCTTAAGTCAATAAATCAAAATTTTTCTATAGTAAATTTATTTTCATTCATAGTGCCCTATGATATCTCGTACGTTACTATACGTTCTATATAATCAAGATCCTGTGTAGTGCCATTTTGGTAGTCGCCATGTTTTTTTCGCCTTAATATATTCGTTATATATTCCCCGTTTAATAAATATCGACAACCGAGTTAAAGAAAGCGGATATTCAAGATTTTTCTGACTTTTGCATAGGTTTTTGCTTTGAAATTTTGTTTTCCTTAAACCAACGAATGGAGTGCCATTAAGAACTCAGTTCACGAGTGGCAACTCCGTTTCAACCTTAAATATTACGTTTAATTTTAAAACATTTTTACAAATTTAATGTAATTGTATTTTAATTCCGTGCATTACAATAACGGATTCACATTATTATGTTGTTGGAAAACCTGATTCTAACATGTTTATTCAGTTATTTTCAGTTCTGTTATTTCTGTGAACAAAAAATTTATATGAATAAATTCAAGTACGTAAATCCAGCACGCTCTAGGTAAGACATTAAAGACCCAGGTAGCAGTGACCCAACTAAGTTAAATTAAATCCTTTCGCGTACAATGACTATGTATTTCATAATACAGGAAAATATAGGTTTATACATCGTTAAAATCATGATGTGGGAGTGTCCCTCATAACATTCATACTGTTGACGGTTTATTTATACTTACTGCAGCTCTATCTTATATTTAGTGTAGAAATGTTTAGAAAGGTTTTCGAAGCCCCGCCCAGACGTCAAACTCGGGACTCGAAAAACAAAACGAACTGTTTGAAAACACGCCAGTCTTTAGTAAAGTTTGTGAAAAGTTGCTATTTTGTTTTATTGGACACGAGTTTGTGTTTTGTTTTTATTTTGTCCGTTTGGTGGGAAACCGCCATTAGATATTACATTTAATTTTAAAACAATTTTTACATATTTAATTTAATTTTATTAATTCAATGCATTACAATAACGAATTCGCATATTATATTGTTGGAAAACCTCATTCTAACATTTATTAATTTAATTTTATCTTTGTTATTCTTCTGATCATAAAATATAAATGATAACATTTATTATAAATATAAATGAATAAATTCAAGCACTATAATTCCCTGACGCACGCCCTGGTTAAAATATTATCACTAGAACGACAGTGGTCCAACTAAGTTATAGCAATTCTTCCGAGTACAAGGACTACTAAATGATATGGTATGTTGTAAATACTTGAGTTTCGTATACAATGTCTATTTATATAGTTTATGAGGTGGATATTATGTACGTTTATACATTGTAAATCGTGATTTGGGAGTGCTCCTCGTAATATTCATAATGTTGATAACGTGTATTGGTTTGTTTACTATTACTGCATCTTTAAGTTAAATTTGGGTAGTTCACAATTTTTAAGAAAATATTTTCTATTAAATCAATTGTTTTGTTTCTAAGGTTAACATTGTATAAGTTTTATACTTACTTGCACCTTTGTCAAGATAAATTCTATAGATATTATTATGCTTATATTTCAGTAATTTGCATTTTTTAACTGTACATTAATAAGTTTTTGAGTGCTATTAGTTCAGCAATTTCTGTACTGTGTTCTTAAAATTTGCGTATAGTTTATTATTTAATATAAAGGACATTAAAACACAACACTTTTTGTACACTATATTTATTGTAAATTTTCTTGAGCTATTTTTGTTTTAATTATAATTCAAGTTTTAATATTTTGATTCTTTTTTCCTTAATATCTCTTTCATGATTGGCTTTTTCGCTCTCTTCTTTGTCCTTTTATCGATTATTCTCTTCATTTAAAACTTCTAGTTTTCGTTAATATTTTTTCTTGAAATCAATCTATAATTGATTTATATTTGGATACTTTCTCAATAAGTAAAAGTTCCTCTTTTTGTGAAATTTAATTTGATATAAACATAATTAACAATTAACAACAACACACAAATTAACATACGACAACAAATGAGGCCCTTGGTAATAATGCAATCTTTCATTCTGCGTTTAAATTTTTCAAAAATACCTCAAATGTTTTCTCAGGATTCGAAAAAAATGAATACATTTAAAACGCATTGAATATTTTGACAGGCGACATTTTGCGTCTGTGAGCGTAAGTTGTATCATTTTTCGATGACGATTTTTAAAGCTCAAAAATATATTTAAAAAATATCATTTTTGTACATAACGAAAGATGACGATTTTTGAAATTACGAATTAACTAAATTCAAGATACAACCTTATTCAATCAGTTTTTGATATTTTGAATTTATTTTATTTTGAAACATTGTTTTTTAGTTGCGAATGCAGCCTGATCGCCCTTCCCGATAATTAACCTTCCTCATTAACAAATAAAAAAATATATTTTAGAACAAAACATGACAAAAATTCTGATCAGAACCTGATAGAAGGTTTAAACTTGAATTTATGTACTTGACGATTACAAAAATAATATTTTTTACTTGTCTTTTTGAGCCTTAAAAATTACCAGTTTTCGTTTTTTAGTATTAAATTGTTTATAACTCCAAAACGATCAACATAATAAGAAATATTACAAAAGGCCTTTTATGTTTCGAATGATCAAAAAATCTAAAATAATATCTGCCCGGGTCGAAATTTTTTTTTACTAAGTTTGTTACAAATAAAACAAAGTCATTTTTTAATTATTAATTCATTAGGGTCAGGACAAAATTATATAGGGCACCCCTTCTGTGGGCTTTTGAATCGAGCAAAAGTGGAGAATACCATGAGGAGATGGATGGGAAGTCATTTGAAAGTTGCTTCCAATAGATTTTACCTACACTGGAATAAAATGCCATAATTGTGAGGGACAATGCTTCTTAACATTCCAGAAAATTGGAAAAAATTCCCATAATGGCTACAAAAAAGGCAAAAAAACATTCCCTTCGAAGAAACGCTGTTAAAAGTGCAAGTTTCAGAAACAACATATAGGTGAATATAATAAGTACATAGTAGATGAACTGGTAAGAAGCACAAATAGAACCGTGTTAAGGTTGCCACCGTACCACTGCGAGCTCAATCCAATAGAGCTCGTATGGGCGCAAGTCAAGAACTATGTTGCTGCATATAAAACAACATTTAAATTTGCTGGCATTAAAAATTTATTCCATGAAGCTATACCTGCTGTGACCATGGAAAAATGGGAAAACTGCGTCAGACATATAAAAGAAGAAGTAGAGCCAAAAATGTGGCAGATGGACAATTTAATTGAAGCCTAATATTGACAGCAGTACATCAGATTCTGAAAGTTAATAACGCAAATGCGGTTCTTTTATAAAAACATTCTTTTTTCTGCAGAGTTTGTCTGTTTTATATTGTATCTTTAATTTACTAGTCCGGCCCTGAACAAACTCGTGTTTCCAGCGTGCATTTGTTTACATCGTCCGTAGCTTGTTGTTGAATTTACTTTAGTTTTAAAATATGAAGCTTATGTACAGCTATCTCCTATTTTTTAAATAACATTTTTTGGTATCTTCTATAATTACAGATACTTATAACGGACTTTGTCACATAATCAAAATTTGATATATTTTATAAAATAAAGTTGATCACCCTGTAAAGAGGTATCTGTACTTCCTTATTCCTTTATTATACGCTAAATGCTTACACTCTGTAAAAACATGAATGACAATACAAATTGGATTTTCTATTTAACAACTTAGAAAACAACAATAGACAATGATTTCAAGCGTCTTTTACGGCTTAAAATATGATAAACGCATCTTTAATTTTACTGCCTCGATGTAGAGATTACGCAAATGAAGTTGGAAGTTTTCAAAACACGGACTATAACTGAAATCCGATATTCAACCTAAAGATGGGGAGATCGCCTTTTCCCGGATACAATATTCCGATATAAAACCGAATGCGCTATGATAAAATATCGACAACGCTTTAGCCACACAACACCGACATCAAGAATAGGAACAAAAATCCGGATCCTTTTTATTCAAAGGCGTGCTGTACTTTATGTTTATTATGTTGCGGGGAAGGTTATAAATGTTGGGGATTTACCAAGTTTAGAGCATGTTTTTTATCTTCAGTCCTTCGGTAAGCAAGAATTATTCAATGGTTAGATGATTTCCGTTCAAGTTGAACAAATTATCTGGAAATGTATTTAAGGTAACATGGTTTTAGTACTTACCCATTGCAGCATTTTTAGAAGTTTTATTAAAAAAATCTTAATCTGTATACTACCGATTTGTATCGTTTATTTTGGTATAGGTAATGGATTTTGACAAGAGCTATGACCTTGTAAATAACAGGTAAACTTGTGTACTGCATCGGCATGACTCAAAGTTCTTGTCAAAATCCATTACCTCTATAATGAGCCTCGAGTCTATACAGACAATGAATTTATTGTCCAAATCTAGTCCTCTGTTGCTTTTTTAATGTCTTTTATGTATGAAAAGGAGAATAGATTAAAAATAAACATACAAAAGACAAAAACCCTAATATTAGGTACTAATACCCTAACACGGTAAGGTAACACACTAAGGTTACGATTTCGCTACAGAATCAAACATCGGAATTCGAAACTCAAGGTCTAACAGTCACTAGACCAATAATATGAATGCGAAATATGAGTAATGGCAACAAACGGAGGAAGGAAAGTAGGTTTTAAAAAAATAATTTGGTGAGAAAGGACAGGTTCACGTGAATTTTGATAACGCGCGATTACAACCACGTACGTTTTATTAAGGAATTAAGGCCGTACACATGCTAATGCGCGTTTTAATAAAAAGCTCGTTTTACGCTGCGCTAGCGCACGAATGTTGGCAGCGCGCGCTTTGAAATCATTGGTTTTCTGTGTTAAGGCTCTATGGGTAAAACCATACTGACTTGAGATCCGAAAATGTCCCATATTTAAAGATAAAATAACTCTTATATGAAACTTTTTCATTTCTCAACCAATTAAATTTAATTAAAGTTCCAGAAGAAAGGGCGATGCACATCGAGGTGCGTGATTGGTGGCACCTGATGACATATTGAGGGTTCTCTTCGACAAATCTTCGACAAATGTAGAATTCAAACTGAACCAGGGCGGCCGTCGCAACGCGCATTCAATTCTAGACAAGCGGATACCATGTGAACATTATACAAAAATTTTGCGCGCATTAAGCACTTGTCATGCGAACCGGCTCTTAAGTCAGATGATAAGTATATTTTCGAATTTTTAAATTATACTGATTTTGTCAACGGTGCGAATTCTGGGCCGAATTGATTTGTTTAAAATGTAAAATAATAGACCGATACAACGAAGTATCGAAGAACCTCACGGAACTATTGAACATAAAAGAGCCTAAGTACACTTTTTATTTTGTATCATCTGTGGCTTGGGCAATTTTTGACCTATTTACTCTAAATTGAATAGTACAACAGTTCATCTTGGAACCAAGGATCAGGAGGAGGTCATTGTACAAAGAGGAATTTATGTACCAAGTTTCAAGATTTCTTTCCGTAATAGATTTCCATACTAGTAAAGAATAACCACACATACATACAGAGACAGACGGACAACGACACTTGGGAGACAGACATTTCAAGAAGCACCTGTTGTCCAATAATGTTTGTGATCCAATGTTGTTTTAAAATAATTAAATATCGGTTCTTGTAAATACACTCGGAAAGAAGAACAGCATTTTTACATAAATATTTGCCAATGGATTATAGCTTCCATTGTAACATTACTAAAATCGTCCAAAGATGCCATGAGAGCAGACTATAAGATTATATGTGTTATAACAACTTCAATAAAAAAATAATACAAAAAACAATTTCACAAAAATTGAGATCTATGATTTCCTATACTTCTTAACTGATCTCACTTTTCGTAAAGTTGTACAGCTACACCCGTAACAATTTCCGCAATTTTCTTCTGATAAATTTGGTTTTCGTGACAACCGAATGTATTTCGTGTGTTCTTCTAATTCCCCAGCGACCACGCCGCTGTCGTTTTCAGAACATGTTCGCTGGAAGAGCCACCACGTGATGGATTTTATAGATTTATTATACCTTTACTAGTTTAGCCCCTAACATATGTGCGACCCGCAGGGACTACGAAAATTAATCATGATTTATTTATGAGGTGCTTCTTTCGTTTGACAAAGATGTATATCGAAAGTTGCACTCAAAAAGGTATTATTGTCGAAGATAAAATCATTTTTGGACTCAAAATGTCGAAACGATTTTGTTATAAAAGAGTCCGACTCTATTCGGGTTTACATTGAATATTCTCTTTAGTTCAGGGTTAAATCCTATAGTTTTTGTAATGAAATTACATCCTTAAGATAAATACATAGCTGATTTATTGAATCGTTTATATTTTTGTATTAAATGTAATACAATCGAGAAGTAACGGATCTAGATGCACTGAATAAAAGTACACAAGCTTCATATATTTTAAACGGTATCAAATGAAAATTATCGTTCTTTTACTTTGTTTAAAAAAGGAATTGTTTTCATGAAATGAAACAGGTTGAAAATTAAAAAATGAAAGTAATTAAAAAAACTTAAGTGGGATAGTTCCCAGTGGTTGGCTGTATACGTATAAAAAACTTTTAAATTGAAGTAAAACCCTTCGAAAATTGTTCGAAACGTTTTCGGCCCTATCTGATCATCATCCGTGAAAACTTGGATACTTACTTAATAACCCATCACAAAACAGTAGAATTGTTAAATTTACACGGAAGATGAGACAAGGAAAAGAGGAAGTGATTTGTAGGACGGAGAATGTATCAGACGTAAAACAAATACATAGATAAATAAATAATAACGATGAAATGGACAAAAATGAACTATGATACAGGGAAAAATCAGAATGAAGGCAACAGAGATTAAATCGGAAAGAAAAAATGTTAAGGTAGGATTCCAAAAATTAAAATTAAATTATGAGGTATGGATATGGAATAAAGACCAGGAACAACGTGAAAAAACAGAAAACCAAAGCAGAAACTAAAAAAACTAACAGAGGTAAATGAAACGAAATCAACACAATCAATGGACGAGGCAATGATTTGGATTAAAGACAAAAAGAAAATTTACGAAATAGTTATCAGGCTTACAGCTACCTATGCACGCGAAACATGACTGCTTAATAAATCAGAAATAAACTGTTTAGAAAGATGAGAGAGGAAAATATAAAGAGCAATATATGGAGGTGTGAAAAAAGATGGTCAATCGAGAAAAAGACATAGTAAGGAAATTAAAGAATTATATAACATACCAAAAATAATCAAAACACAGAAAGTATCATATTTAGGACCATCCGCCAAGCAGATGTGATGCCGTCTGTGAAAAAGTTACTGTTCCTCTGATAATTATCACCGACACCCAGGTCTGCCTGGCCCTTCGGCATACGACCTTTAGTTAACCACTACGGTCCGACACCATTTGAGGGTGGCGCGTTGCACGAAGCATTGCGAAGCTTCACCCTCCCAGTAGTTCCTGTGTTGCTTTACGAACACCCGTCCGTTATCCCCCCTTCCCCCCGGGGGCGGAAAGGTAAGCGCAGGTAGAGGAACTCGTCCTCTAACGTAGACAGGTAGCCGCTGAGAAGCTCTCTTCTCCCACTCTTAAATCTTCAATAGTGGGTACGTGCCGCAATCCTACGCTCTTAATGGGGAAAGGACATATAAGGGTCGCAGCTCGTTCAACCTCACTTTGGTTCTGTGGAATGAAAGTAGAGTGGTCCCACGACTCACGGGAAACTAGGAGTGTAGACCGGTGATCGTAACGCCGAAGCACCCTGCGTGCGTTTCTACAGACCCGACACCTCAAACGACGGCTCTCCACCTTTCATTCCTTCCCATTAGTCGCCTCTTACGACGGGTAGGGCTATCTGACCCCGGCCGTATTCTTATCTCCGCGTGCCGGACGGAGCGTCTGTGGGTAAAGTTGGGCAATAAGACTTTTGGATGGCTCCGTTACATGAAGCATATCTCATACCTTTGCCACTAGTCCAAGAGTCATGGGATCTCCTCAAGAAGCTTGAGACTACCTCGACTAGTACTGAAGGCACTCCAATCACAGGTTCAGGTCCCACAGATTGGATGCCAGGGCGTCTGCCCGTTCATTCCCTTGTACCCCTGAGTGTACCCATATCAAGTTGACCTTATTGGTCAGCACAACATCAGCCAGTGCTCTCTTGACTCAAGAACCAGCTTAGAGCTAACTTTGTATGCTTCCAGGCCTTTAGATCTGCTTTAATTACTCTTATTGGCAGATAATTAGAATTAATTGTAATGCTAAGTAGAATTGGTAGAAAACAAGCATCTTGGTTAAAAAATATCAGGGAATGAACCGGAATAAGTTGAAAAAGAACTATTTAGAATATCTCAAGACAGATGGTTTTGAGCTGTTAATAACCAAAATCAAGGGAACTTAATATGGCACACAAAGAAGAAGTAAAAGGCACACAAAGAGAAGTCATATCTTTGCTTCGGACTCTCCCACTCAGTTTTTTTGTCGAATCCTATATTAATTTCTATTTGCAGTAAATTTTACCTGTTTACTTCTCTTCTGATATGTTTGTTTTTTCATTTGGTATCATTGAAATTTCTCACGACACTATTAACTAGTTTACTTCTTGTTTTTAATTGGGTTACGCAGCTATTTACTCTGTCTATTTTCGTCTTCAACTAAAACTTATTCGATTATATTATTTTTTATTTTCAGTTTATAATACATCAGGTTCGGTGACATTTTTTTGTATCAGTCGATTCCTTTTATCAATGAATAAGTAGTAAAGCAACGATAAAATGCTAATTAACTTCGTAATTTTTCTTAAAGCAGACCTGGAATGTTTTGTTATTTTTAGTTTAATCTGCGGGAAAAGGTTAGATAAGATAAAATTTGCCATTTAATATGAAGTAACTGTTTACTAGAAAGATTTTAAATAAATTCAACAAAACTATTACAACAATTTCTCTTATCTCTTCAAATTAAATCTGGCTTTCGCTTAGTACAAAGTCAGTCGCCGTTTAACTCGCATTAACGTATTTATTTACCTAACGGAGTTTGTTCTCTTAAACCATAAACCAGCATAAGGTCGTTAATAACTTCCAAGAACTTTTCAATAAATTCTCCAAATTCCCGAAAGCTTTTGAGTATTAATTGTCGGCAATCTTTCCAGACACTTTATCGACTCCGAACTCGTTGGAACGACTCGATTTTCTCATTTATATTTCATTGAATTCATAAGAAAATGTAATTTTCCGGGAAATATAATTCAGGATCCGGCGCAGAGGCAGCTAACTGGCGATTCATTAGCCGTTCCGGAATCGCCGAAATCGTATCTCCTTTTATTTTTCTGGATGTTTTTCCGAGTTGTCAGAAGAACATTAAATTTCCATTTCCTCTATAATATAATCGGCTGGAAATAACGATAATTTGAATTATTATCTTATTACCTAATTTTTCTTCTTTCTGTTAAGGTTTCGACTAAATAATTAAATTGATGTTTTATTTGATTTATAAATTGTATTAGCTAAAAGTGTGAATTATTATCTAAAATTGAGAAAATTGCCCAAACACCAGTTCACATTTCCAGCACAAATTTACTTATATGGCCTCCAATCTTTTTTCTTCATATTTTTTTACAATTATCATCTCTTTGCCTTTATCCTTATACGGGGTTGGCGTCTCGACGTTGATTATTCCCGAACCATCTTAACGTAGGCGCTCTCATTTTAGCATCAATTGGCATAACCCAGAGAATTCCCCATTCTTAATTTTATCTTTTTTTGTCACTCCACTCATCCATATAAATATTTCCATGTCCTCCACATGCCTTCGTTGTTTCCCTTTCTTCTTAACTGCCCAACATTAAGTTCCGTACATCATAACTGGTCTTAGGGCAGTTTTATAAAAATTTTCTTTCACTTTCATTGAAATCTTTCTGTCATACAACACAGCACTTGCTTCCTTCCACTTCATCCATCCCGCCCCAACAACAGACATTAATATAAAAGGTACGTTCAGGTACTTATGGTAGGAATGGTTAGGGGCTGTTTAAGTATTACGTAAGCAGATTTATTACAATTATATACCCCCATCCCCTTTGACGTCAACAGTTAGCAAAGCTCTTACCCTCTTCCCCTTCCCTAACCCTGCCATGTCACGTAAAAATTTTTATATGCGTGTTTGAATGTATTCCCTTTTTTTATTGATTCATGAGCAGCAATTATATATTTGGCATAGATGACTTTAACACAGATAATATTAAATTAAACACACTTTATTGACACGGTATTCAACATAGAGTAAGGTACAAATATTATAATCTTAAGTAATATTATGAACAACAACTTCTTTAAATTTTTGGTATGCATACCCAATTAGGGTCAGTCTTCAGTCCATGGCACCCGAATCCATGATTCTAAGTTTTTGATAATATAAATATTTGCTACTCAGTATTGTGTTTCTGCTCACTTTTATCCAGTTTTGGAATATCTACGTCGTTTTCATCGAGCTATTCTACATCGTGGTGCTCTAATTTTTGAATAATGCCCTTCAGTTCATTAGCACGCCGAGCAGTAACTCTTATAGGCCTAACAGTGTGCGTGTTAATTTTTTTTGGGATCTTCTCGATCTGACGATTTAGTTACTTGACGGAAGTATGATCATGAGAATTCTGCGTAAAGTAAATTACAAACGATACGACTACTCATCTACCCTCATACATCAACTATCGAACATCCAGCACGTAAATGCGAGGCTCTTCTCTTTGAGCCGCAGTTCACTGTATTCATCAGACATCCCGAAAGAAAACTCCCCTTCCTCCCTACTAAATTGCTGACCGTAGCCGGCAGCGAACTCTCTGATGGACATCCTGGAGGAAACTCACTTCATTATCGTAACTAGGTACTAGGATAGGGAGGGATCGGTTTTCTGTGGTTTCCCAAGCCACAGCTGCCCTCACTTCGACTCAATACATTTTCAATTATTTACATATTTAAATTCAGTCATATTTTTCATAACTATTAATATACCAAAAATTTCTGAAAAGAATCGTTTTAGCACCAAATCTTTCACCTCCGACTATCCTGGATAGCTACCTCCTCCGCAGGAACAACATCCACCAAGCCAAACCACCAGTGACACGCATCATAACGTCCCCAGTGCCAACAACACACAGAAACATACCGAAAGAAGGAATCCAAACAGAGAACGACACGCCAACGAAGTAGCTACAAAGAATTAATTAATCAAGTGTTCAGTAATTTATGTTAGCTTAAGTTGCTCGTTGCGATTGTAAAGTTTTGTGTTAGTCCGTCAAGAGATTATATTCGTCACATTATCCAAATCAGATAAGTGTCAAAAGATGAATGAAGCGTTGGCTTGAAGGTGTTGCAGTAAAATAACCTCATCCACGAAAAGTTCAAAGTGATTCGCGTGACTTAATAATTTCAATTTTATGGTCGGACAAAAATAATCGTGGTGCATTTGCAGGAAATTTTTGAGTGAAGCATTTAAGGGTAGAGCTAAATTGACTGGAAGATTGAGAAATTGCCCTCTTTCATCCAAAACCAAGTCATCAACTATTTGTTTTTTACTTTTATTGGTAGGCTAAATAGGCCACTTCTTGGTCGACAGCATTCTGTTTCTATATTTTACAATTTGAAGCAAGTATTGGCTTTCACGTACATGTTCTAAACACCATTTAACGTCTGGGTTATCAGGAAGATCTTGTTCGCCCAACTATATTTATAATGATATTTCGTAGTAACATGAGAGCCATCGATTTCCTCTGAACTCAATAGTTCAGCTAACACATTTCCTACAAACTCGAAATTGGATCTTTCTAAATGTTTATTAATTGTAACGCCTCATATATAAATATTTTTCTAATTTAAATATAAATGTAATGTGTGGGTGGCAATATATGTAAAAAAGTAAATAATTACTGCTGACGTAAGCAGCATTTAGAACCTTGCCCACATGCCATCAAAAATAAGCAAAGCAAAGACCCCCATCCCCTTGGTCCCTACGTATTACTTGATATTAACAGTCCCTTATGGTAGATCCGGGTAGGGTCCATTTATGAGCTCTTTAGACACATAGACCTCCTAACGGTGGTCCGTTCTATCACCGACCCTTCCCCCGCCCAGAGAAGGTACTTGTTTACAATAAAATTCACGTTGAAGGAATTCGTACTCTTGAACACTTAAAAAAAACTTAAGAGTTTCTTCATTTCTTCTTGCCAATTCAAAGTATTTGTACTATACTGTATTCAGCTCAAGTTGCCGTGCTTGGGAATTCGTACAGGCATTTTCTAAACATTAAAACTCTGTAGAGGTACATTTTTCTCGGGTTTAAATGCCATGTCCTGAAATTGTTTGTTGCTGACGTTTCGTCTGAAACTGCGTCATACATTATCAAATGCGGTGCGGGAGAGGACGTAGCCGTAACCTCGCATCGTTCCACTTAACCACTGAATAAAAGCATCTAAGACAAATATTCTACCGTTTCACAAAATGTAAATATTTCTATATCTGTGGAAACAAATATGTTTCATATCATGTAGCATTGTAGAGTTATAGCCAGAATCAAATAATGACATGTTAATTTAGAGTTTAAACAATATTACTTCTCGTTATAAGCTTACATTAAGCTTACATACATACTTACAAAAAATCGAACACACAGGTAATAGTTGGTCGTTACAACTTTTTTAGTAACAGTTATAGATTATAGGCACGAAAACGGATAGAAAATTTAATTAATTCGATTAAGTTTGTAACCTCGGAAACCTTTTTTGGATGGTGCTAGAAAGGTCACCAATGGAGACACTGCGGACGGCAGCCAGATGGTTGGTGGAGAGCGAGTCGTGGGTTCGAAACTAGCTTTTGGAACCAGGAATGGGTCCAACGGACGAAATAAGTAAAGATACGATAGGAGATATTAGAAAAAGATACAGAAATAAACAAAAAGACAGATGGGTAAAATTACCAAAGATAAGATAAGATAGGGAACAGGGCGCCACTTAAATTTTTTGGGTTTAAGGAGAAAATTAAGAAACGTTAGAAAAGAAAAGAGATAAGGAAAGATATTTAGGTTCAGAGATCAAACCCAAGAAAAGATATCACAGTTAATTATTGAATAAATTTGGTCAACACTCTACATAAACAAAAAATAAATATATAAGGTATTACACTTACTTACCTACGAAACTTAATAAGCCTGATCTTTCTACTGGTCAAAGGTATAGTTATATTTAAAGGTATAAAACAAATATATCAGGGAACTTTGTTAGGAGTCGACAAATAAAATACATACATAAAACAATAACAATATATTAAACAACAACAAAATTACGACGCTGCTGAATGCAACACAAGTAATAAAAATACACAAACAACTATGAAATGGTGGTAGGTATACATATAAAAAAATAGCAGAAATATAATTAGAAAATACCTTTACAATGATATAAGTATAACACAATCATGCACAAATAAAGTTTTGGCGTATCTCGAGATATTACAGCAAAAAAAAATGAATAAAAATTATAACAAAAACCAAAGATAACAAAAATTAATAAAATCTAAATTTACAAAAATACAAAAAAGTTACTGAAGTGAAAACATAAAAATTTAACCAAACCGCACTTGGTTAAGTCGATTATTTGGTTCGTAACAAAATACTGACTGTTCTTTAAATTTAATACAAAATTCCGTAGTTACTCTCAACTACATTTGATGACATGTATGATCGTTGGATACGTCCAGATAATGGAAGATGATATGATGCTATACCACGTTACTTGCCCAGATAGGTGGAGATATTAAAATTATGTCACTTACAGTAATTCCTGAAGACTGCTGCTCTAATTCACTGAAGTTAATACTGTACTTGTATTAAACACTGAATTTATGACTATATTTAATCTAATATAGTATAGGGTGAGAAAACTCAAAATAACAAGTGTATACACACTTACAAAGAAAATGCACAGAGACGGTAAGGTAGCAGATACGATAATGTGAACTAAGCGTCTTAACTCGACGAATGCCCACCGATAAGTGACTTGGTTCCTCTAAAATTTTACCAAGCTACCCAAGAAAAGGTGAGGGTATCTTCCCCCCAAAAATGATAGGCCAGCCTGTATCTATTTCTAAGAAGATAAGGTTCTAATTAACATTGAACATAACGGTATACTTCTACCTACAAACGTGATGGAATATCAAATCTCCTAGATTAGGTTTTTCCCGAAAAACATTACAACGGGCGTTCGACGACAATTACCGAATTTATGACAAAGAACCCGGAAAAGGATTAACTAAGGATTCGTCAGACCGGCGTCTTTAAATAAATACTTAGGTAGATTCTTCAGTCATATTTCGGTAGTTTTCCAATAAAAATTTCTGATCGTAAACACGACCATCAACGTATCATCCACATGGGTAAAAGGAATTAAAATTAATTTAATATATTAATTAAAAAAAATGTTACAAGTTGTAAACAAAAGCGATCACAAAGCAGTCACAAAACTGTTAAACCTCGGAAATTTTCAGTGACGAGTAGCCGTATAAATCGCCGTCCTTCGTCATATTTCCGTCTTTGTTTAATATATTGGGTATAACAAAAAATAAACAAATATAAACATTTGATAGAAAGGAATACAATCGGATCTCACACATTTACAAACTTATAAAATAACATGCAAGTGTTTGATTTTATACAATAGCAATAACGTCAAAAGAATTTGTTACTGATAACATTAGGTACACTAAAAAATACATTGCATTATGTAATTATCCTTCGAGCCTATTAATTTCAAAGGTGCACACAAAAATATCAAGTTAAAACAAATACTCCAAGATTGCAAATTACGACAGTTTCTAAAACACCAACTTAATTTTCGAGCTTATTCTTTCTCGGAGATATTCCTCAGAGACGCTTGAAGTTTCTTTAATCAGTTCGTTCACTACAAAGCGGACATTTTGTTCGAAATTCTAGACACAATGGAATAATTTTTAATTAAAATTCAGGTCCCCATTTTAATTTTTCATTCATCATTATTGATCATGTTTAAAAGGCAAACAATATCCTAATACAGCGTCCGTCTTGGCGGGACTCCAAGATACCGAGAAATATTTATTACATTATTAATATAATAATAACTACAACAAAAATTATACAAATATGTATATACAGTCTAGCCCAAAATAAACAGTACTGAACTTGTAATTATTTTATTGTTTTAAGAAATACATATTATTGACACTTTATTATATATTCTAAATGTGCTCCTCCTCGCCCAAAACATTCATACCGATGCTCCAAGTTTATTGTGTTGTTATGGAATAAGGGTTGTCCCAGGTGTGCGAAAAAGGCTCTAACGGAATCCTTTAATTAATCGATGGTTTGTGGTGCCCGTTTAAAAACAGCAATTTTAGCCATGCCCCAAATGTATGCGCCTGGAAATATGTGGTCTGGAGAATGTGAAGAATAAGAGAGATGAGTAAATCGTGAAATGAAACTGCTTGGAAAATGTCCCTGAAGAAATTGACACGAATCGCGACAGCAGTCTGGCAAGTTTCTCCGTCCTGCTGGAAAAATTGATCTCGAAATGTCAAATTACGTACACGACAGAATCGACGTAGATCAGGGGTACAGCGTGTTTAAATTTGTATGCATATCTGTTGATTAAGTGTGACTTGTCTATCATTTGCTTCGATAAAGTAGTAATCAGACACTCACTTTTGCACTATGTAAAGAAACTTCTTGAACTATGTCTGGTCTGATTCGATTTACATCGCCGGACAAATGAAGATGTGCTGCGTCTGAAAACCTTACATTTTATAAAAATTCAGGATTTTCATATTGTAACATAAGAATTCTGTCGCAATATTCCAATCTACTGCGATAATCCCGAGGATGTAATTGTTGATCCAGCTCCTTCAGGATTCTTTGCAAGGAAGTTTTTTATTAAGCCTAGATGCAACGCTGTCCTTCTCTGGCTGCCTTCGGATTTTCCAAAATTCGCTCAAAAACACGTTAATGGATATTGTTGTTATTAACTGTCCTGGGACGCCCCGAGTTTCCTTTTCGTTGGTACAATACATGGCCCATATTTTTTAACTTTTCAATAACCTTTAAAATTACAGCATTACTTGAAGAACGTTTATTAAATCGTTGTGTGAATTGATCAAACACGTATCGCGGACTTGCACCATTACGTCGGCCGATTCCGTATGAGCGAAAATAATGTTCCATCAGAAACACTTTCTCCTCTGTTTTTAACACCATTTTTAACAATTTGGCAATACTAATTAATTAATTGTTTAAGGATTAATTGACAGGTACATACTAGTTAATTTGGGTATAACAGCGCGCATAAAGAGACACCTATGTTTCAGTTTCAGTACTGTTTATTTCGGGCTATACTGTATTTGTATAATTTTATGTATTTTTGACAAAACAAACAATAAAAATAAATTACTCAGTTTTTTCAATAAATATTTCAACGATCTTAATTACAGACGCCAAATTGTAAATCAGATGTTCAAATTGTAATATTGTAAATTGTGTAATACTCTTTTGTCAACTCGCTATCTAAACTTCCTCTTTGAATCTGCTCCCAAAAATGAATCTTGATCTCACGTCCCAACCGAAACTCCTATCTTCTTTTGGATATTAAATTATCCTAGCTTGAGCTTCTCCCGATGCAATGGTAATTTATTGGTCCTTACAAATACTGTTGACGTTAACTTATGCACAGCTACCAATCAGCATACATCGAACCACCATTGCTTCGCAACACTTTTGAAAACAAAATTACTTTTTAAGGCACAATTTAGTTTTCTTCTACCGTTTAAATTCACCGGCATTCAATCTCTTTTTATCTTCAGATTTTATTCTTTGCACGAACAGGAACAGACTGCCTTTTTCCCCTTTTCTAACCAATCATATTAGTATTTCATACAAACAGACTTCAGTCTGTTTTCAGATTTCCAGTTCCTATGAAATCCATCAAATTTATATTTTTTTTTTTTTATTTCGATACACACCCAACAGTAGAATCTGCATAAATTAACTTCCTAAATATCCCCGATTTGAAAGACAATCGGTTAATCGATTTTTCATAGTCTCCATCGTTAAAAAAAGGTTTATCCCTGAATTTTGAAACGAAACACTTTCTATTCATACATATTTTTAATATTTAGCTGTACCTAATATTTTAAATTTCACGATTCACCATACGTCGTAAATAAGGCCATTTCACTGCCAATACAAATAAAACCTTATATGAATATAATTCCATTCTCTAATTTTTTTACATATAGATATGTAAAATGTTTATCCCTTGAGTCCCCAGACACTAACTACTGGAAACAGCGGGTGGTTCATTTATACCGTCGATGGTGACGTGATTTGGGTGGAGGGTGGCGTGAACATTTTTGACGGCAGGATTTTGATTGGAGGGTGAAGCCGACGATATCTTCTTTATGAGAGGTCTCCATGTCGAAGGTATCCGGATGCTGTCATCTGTTTTATTGAGACAATTTGGCCTTTTTTTCAATTTCTTTGGCTTCTCGGATAATTCTTGGTTTTATAGAAGCGTTTGGGGGCTATGGTTCTGGAGTTTTCAAAATCAATTTTGTGGCCTGTATGAAGATGGTGTTGACCGAGAGCTGAAATTGAGTCGAAATTGCGAACAGAAATGGAATGTTCATAAATCCTATTTTGGAGTCTATGGTTTGTTTGGCCTATATAAGATTGGGGGCAGTCTGCACAAGGAATTTCATAAACTCTGTGTCGTTTATTTGGAATGTTGTCTGATTGATTGATCGGGCAAGAGATGAAAGTTATTGTTGGGGTGTAAATATTCCTCTTTATTTAGTCTTTATTCCTCTTGATTTAAGAATTTTGTCCATTTTGTCAGTGACACATTTGATGTAAGGAAGAAAAGCTGTCGTATGGTGAGGGTCTAAATCTTTGAGTTGAGATTGAGTGGGAGATTGATGTCTGTATATGCTCCTGTTGATGTGATTTTCGCGGTAACCGTTTTGTATGAGGGCCTGTTTTAGACTAGAGAGCTCAGCGGGTCTACTTGCATCATCGCAAAGGCGTATTGATCTGGTATTAATGAATGATTTAATTTGTGGAGGTAGATGATGAGAGTTATTATGTCATTAAACACGGTCATTAAACATTACCTAATACACTTTATATTTACATTTACGTCTGCACTTTTTGCTAGTTTGCGATGGAATACAAAACGTGATAATATTTGTCCCTAAAGCCACATGGCAGGTGCTTCAAGCTACGACCGGTCGACCAGTACTTCAGGGTCGTATTTAAAATATCTGCCAATGTTGCGTTTACGAAACAAACTCCATTCATTAAGTTATGATATATATTAGACAGATCTTTTATCTCCGTCTTATTATTGATAGATTTTTTTTCGTAGAGATGATTCACATAGAAAATAAAATTTTCATTGATCTATATGGGTTTAAGGTAAAACCTAAATGACAAAGTAAACCAATTAGCAAGAAGAAGGTAGTCAGTTGTAGTTGTAATTCATTCATTGGTAAGAAATGAAGGTCATATATATTTTGGTTTGTAATTAAGATATCTCCAGCTGTCAAACATTCATCACTGCAGTAAAAGTTCTGCAATGATCTTCATAAAATTTTGTTTTGTCGGCTCGCTGTTTATTCAAACATTTCAATTGACTTTGCGCCAAGATACATTAAAAAGTACGTTGTCCTTTCCTTTAAATACAAACACGAAACAGAATTTGCTCCCACAAAGCATCGAGATGATCCACTTCGCTATCTGGGACAGGTTGTATAAGTTCTAAAATATTTCTATTTATAAATTATCGTGAGAGTCACAAATTAGTTGTAAATATTTAAAGAATCCGATACAAATTTTCACTTTCTCCTGAAGAGAACCAGATATAAAAAGTAGAAAGTAAACGTTAGAAGTGGAATAACGGTGAGTTCTCGATTGATTTTAATATGGAACTTCACAGTTTTGTAACGATTTGTGTAAATATTAAAATTTTGCATAAATTCGTTTTTACAGATTAACATGATTTATGGACCTTTAAATAAATGTGGGATTATAATATTATGTATTTCAAAAAATTTATTTAAAAATTCTTTATAAAAAAGTATCAATCTGCTCTACGAAAATGAGAGAATACTTGAGAGATGGAGGCAATACATGGAAGAATTATTCAAGGAAGAGCAAGAGACAGAAGCCAGTGTGTCTGGATGTTCAGGACCAGAAATAACGCTCAGTGAAGTAACATATGCAATAAAAAGAGTAAAAACCAACAAAGCACCTGGACCTGATAACATACAAGCTGAAAAATTGAAACTATTTGAAAACAACCAACTCAAATTCCTAACGAGTCTACTGAACAAAATCTATGAAACTGCAGATTTCCTACAGATTGGCTAGTTTCCACCTTCATCGCTTTCCCCAAAAAAGGCAAATGCCACCAGATGCTCTGATTACAGAATTATAAGCTTAATGAGCCATGCAACCAAAATCCTTCTTTCTGTTATTCACTCTCGCCTATACAGAAAACTTGAAGAAAACATTAGCAGTGTTCAGTTTGGGTTTAGAATCGGACTGGGAACGCGAGAGGCCCTATTTTCCATACAAGTATTGATACAAAGAGCTCGCGACGTAAATTGCGAAGTCTACGCATGCTTTATAGACTTTGAAAAAATATTTAACAAGGTGCAACATAAAAAATTATTGCAGGTACTGAAAGAATCTAGTATCGATGACAAAGATTTACGCCTAATTAAAAATTTATACTTCAGCAAAGGGCAACTGTACGAATAGACAACGAAACCTCACAAGAATTCACGATACAACGGGGAGTACGTCGGGGCTGCATTTTATCACCGACGTTGTTCAATACTTACTGGGAAATGCTGTTCAGGCTTATTGATGGTTTAAGAGAAGGTATAAAAATCAATGGTGAAATCATAAACAATTTAAGATATGCGGACGATACGGTTTTGATTGCGGAGAATAAGGAGGATCTGTGAACATTAATAGACCGTGTAGTGGAAGCCTGTAACAGATACGGCATGAAATTAAACTAAGAAGACTAAGAATTCTTGTAGTAAGTAAAAACGACGTAATACAGCACCAATTCACAGCTAATAATGAACCCTTAAAAATAATCGACAAAATTACATACCTTGGATGCAGCGTAAATAAGGAATGGGACTTTGAGTCTTGAGATGCTATGTATTTTCTACCCTTTTATATGGAGTCGAAACCTGGACCTTGACGGAGGCAACATCCAAACGATTATAAGCCTTCGAAATGTGGTGCTACCGCCGCATGCTCAGAATTTCCTATTCATCATGTTACAAACAACACCGTGATCCAACGTATGAATAAAGATCTGGAAATTATACGTATCGTGAAAATCAGAAAAATGACATACTTAGGGCATGTGATGCGCAATGAGAAATATCAACTAATTCAACTAATTTTCAACAGAAGGACATCGTGGTTGAAGAACATCAGACAATGGGCAGGAATAACTATCATATATCTATTTAGAGCATCTATCAACAAGGTTGTATGGACCAACGCGATTGCCAACATCCACAGAGGATAGGCACCAAAAGAAGAAGAAGAAAACAGTATATAATTAAAACACCCAATCGGGCTATTTTCCGTCATCAGTGTGTCATAAGTGTACATGTTTTGAGCCACTAAATATTTGGGTAAAAACTCGTTAAATGTTATTAGTATATAAAAGTAAAATAGTATATAAAATCCAATAATTTAACTTAAATTCAAATTAATAACATTTAACAGGTTTTTACCCAAATATTTAGTGGCTCAAAACATGTACACTTAGACACACTGATGATGGAATATATATTCCGAAAACGTTCTGTGATGTAGCCCGATTGGGTATTTTAATTATATACCTTTTATAAAGGATTTTAAATAAATTTTTGTGATACATGGTATACAGCCAGCTACAGGAACTTAGTTTCCTTGTGGATTATGTATTTGATCAAATGTATAAAATGAAGCACTAAGAATCATATGAATTACAGAAAGATCAAAGCTGGATCATTTGGGCACTCAATGATAAAACAAAAATACGTATTACGGTAAAACAGAATGTAAATCAAAAGGTAAAAGATGGCACCAGGCTGAAAAAATTACTATCACCAGCCTGTGCCTTGCCCATGACTTTTTAGTTTTACGAAAAATTACGACACCTTTAACACTTTCACTAGGAAACTAAGTTCCTGTAGCTGGCTGTATACCATGTATCACAAAAACATTTTTTAACTTTTTAAAACTAACACTTTGACTGCACACTTTTTAGGGATAATGTATGCCTGTGCGGTAGAGTAGTTTTGTAAAAATGCTTATGTATTTGTTGTTAGGAGGACAGTGTTAATATTTAAAATGATATATACAGGGTGTTAACTAATTTTTGACTTGCGACTCATATGTGCGCCATGCGCATTATGTTTAGATTTTCTTGTTATGTGCTGACTGTCGCTCATGTGAGTCTTACTAAGTTGCTTTCTTTTTTTGTCAACAAATAAAATTCAACTAATATAAGAAATCTATTAATTGCACAAAAAACTAAAAATTCATAACGTCAAACTAAATAATTATAACAATTCACGCTTAAGCATGAAAATCAGTAAAGCACTTAACTCAACACAAAGTCCAGGTTTTTCCGGACAATTTTCACAGTGATATATTGTTTGTTTTCGTAAGTTATTTTTTGAACATTACCTACAATGTTTTCTTTGTGTTTTGTGGATATGACTTAATGCAGAAATTTTGGCAATAATATGTGGTGCTTTATTGTTTGTAATAATTTTATTTTGTTGATTTGGTAAAAGCGAGTAAGAATCGATAATCGAGAATCATAGAGTGACGTTTTATGACCTGAGTACTCATTGTATAATAACAGAAGTGAATCTAATAGCATTAGTTGAAGGAAATGTATTCCTAATTTTTTATACCACCTCAACGTCTTTCTGTCACAGGGGTAGTAGGAACTCAGTTGATCTTTTCGGTCAACTCCTCGCATATGCTTTGTTCTCCCATTGTAATGAAATATGGGAGCAGGTTTGCTCTTCGTTTGTTATCTTTTGTCTATATATTCAATCATGTCGTTTCCAAATTCGTTGGGTATATACAAAATGTCCCTTTTGTCTTTTCATTTTCATACCAATATGTTATTACAGTAGGCCGCAACTATTTCACCTTCCTTTAATTTTTGTGCTATTACTCCTCTAGGATTTTTTTTTGGTGAATTATAAAAGTTGTCCATGTAGATACTATGTCCAGAATCTAGATAGTCCTCCTATAGATACTGAACCACTTTACTTGTTTGTATGACCTTTCCCTCCCATATTGTCGGCTGCTTTAGTATACACCAAAGTTTTTAAAATTAAAATGTTCGGTTCAGTTAACATGTATAACTTTATTCCATATTTATGGCGTTTTTTTATGTACTGGCAAAAAAACCAGACGCCCACGCCATAGTACCATTGACTCATCCAGAGACAATTTTTTTTCGCATAATAAATGGCTCCCATCTTTCTGTTCAAAAAATTGATGATTGGTTTAATTTTTGTCAGACGATCTGTAGAATTTTGTTGGTCATTATTGGTAAAATGTAGACATCTTATTATTAATAGAAATCTTTCACGACTTATGTTCTCAGTGAAGCATTTTATATTAAACAGATAGTGGACCTTTCCAGTAATCTTGTAATCTATTTAACTTTATTGTTCCTGTGTGCAACACTAGTGCATTCACAATGCACTATTCAATGCACAACACAGATTCACAAACACGTACCTCTAATGCTGTTGAAATACTAACGTGTTTATTTTGAACGAGCTTATGGCTCACCAGCGAGCCATGCGCAGTCAAAGTGTTAGCAGAGAACAACCCAACACAGTGTGTCTCTGTTATTCTAGGGTGTTAGTAAAAACAGCTCAGATAACAAGACACCTATCGATACACGGAGAGTATCATGGGATCGTTACGTTTGGGCATGTTCAGACAGTATTACATCTCCGAGTGGTATTAAAACCCTAATTGAGTCTTCACTTTCCCCAGGCGGTTTCATCAGTTGTTTCTGTCCATTGTCAACCGTTTCCAATTTGTCGCGCCTATCTTCTTAGCGATGTTGTTTACATACTATCCATTTCAGATTAGCATGCCCCTACTCCTATAATTCACGGGCAGCATACTAGAGTTTGTCTTGGTAGATAGTTTTCGTTCACTGTTGACATGTGTTCTGCTCATCTTAGCGCACCTATTTTTATAAAGGATATTACATTACTGCCATCTGCCATTTATTTATATTTCTCTGTATTGGCGTAGTAAAGTAATTCCTTGTTGTGTGTTGTGGTGGAAGGTTGGCATTTGCCCCAGATTTTTTAATGTAGAAGTTTATATGTCGACACCTGTTTCAAATCTAAATTCTACAAGCAAGCCGTAGACTTCCGTAGTTCCAGTATTCATGACTGTCGTGATATTTAAAGGGGGATTCCTAAGTGGTTAAGTTAAGTGATTAAATAAGACGATGTATCTTTATAATTTTCGGATTCGAAATTTCTTGCTGCTAAAAGCGATATCCACATCGTGTTGTTTACCTCATATTTCTTTCACATACAATTTTTAATTCTATGGAAGTGAGTTATATAAGATACCACTACAATTTTACTTTTTATTATTACATGCTTCTGACACCATTGTAGCTATTTTTCTTCTAAGCATAGCATATAATTTAAGACTACTCGTTTTATTTTTACGTAACCAGACCAATTTAAGCAAAAAATAACACATGTAACGGCATTAATAAAGTTCGTAAACGTAAAAATATCGTATCAAGCAAACAAATGGCAACCGCAGAACCTGTAATTTGCACTGAATGGTAGGATGATCCATACACGACTTCTCAGGGTCGTCTTCTCCAAAATTGTGCTCTTTACATCACAAACTTCAATTCAAATTTTATTTATGAAAGTCTTTCTAGTAAGTCATATTAGGAAGCTATTTTTAATTCATGTAAGACACATAGATATTTCTAAGGAAAGAAGAGTCTTCCTCATGATTTTTTATAAACGATTACCGGATGGACTATTTAAAGGTGAAATCATCATTAATATACATATAGACCATGGCGGATCTCTTTTGAGGTGGATGTGAGAGGTGGCATTCAGATTTTTGCAGAAATAGTTAGGTGATAACTTCATTAGTAATAATTGACTTATCTTCACTCTCAAATAGGTCGGGAAAATTTAAATATTTAAAAATTACTAAAGACATCGATTTTTTTCTACTTTCCTTGCTTATAACTTTCAAACAATTCATTTTGGGTCAAAGTCATACTGAAATAAAATAGCAGTAATTAAATTTTCTATAAGATACGGCTGGTAAATAATGTTTTTATTTTTTCCCCTTGCTGCAAAATAGCAATAAATACAAAAAAAAAATAAGGGGGAAATAAGCCTTATCTTATTCAATGTTTTTCAACCAATTAGATTGCACTTAAGACACGAGAGAAATATAAGGGAAATAGTTGTTAATCTAGTCCATTTCACTTTCTTTAGTTCGATGTCTATTTATTTTATGTCTTGTTATCTAAATTTCACTATTAGTTTATCGATGGCCGGATAAATAACTTTTTTTAAAAATTCTCCTTTAAGGTCTTCGTGAAATACTTTTGTTTCAATCTTCTTATTTTCCTTTAGTGTATGTATAGGATAAACATTGCTCACATAATTCCAAATTGAAATATATAGGTAGTTGAGTTAAAGCAGATACCAAGATTTTCTTTAAAATCGCCTTGTGAAAAATAATTTAACTTTTAAATGATAATAATAAAAATACCCCCTGGGTTACGGATTTTTTGTTGTGTTTGTGCCTATTCCCTTTTTCCATTCTCTTTTATTATTACAAAACTTTTCATTTCTGTGTAGTTCATTCCTCTGGTACCTTCTTTTCGTTTCTTTGCTCTTTTAATTTTTAATATTCTCTTTGGTCATCTTTCGCCTTATATCATCTGTACGTTTCCAAACGTGTATTTTACTTATTATTAATTCTTGTTCTACTTTGGATTCTTATTTGATCATTTCTGATTTTGTGTTCCTCAGTATAAAAATATTATCTTTTGTCTGTCTTTGTTCTTTGAAGGCTGCTTGTTCCTCTTCTAGTTTTTTTTTTTTTTTCAATTAATTATTTTAATACTTATATACTTTAAATGCCACTTGCGCTAGACACATCGCTCTATAGTTCCCCCAGTTGATTCTCTCCCTGATTTTATCAATTGGCAGAATAAGATTATTTTCCCAATCGTTTGCTCTTTTATTTTGCCTCAATGCTTCCGTTACGTAGGATCCAGAACTAGTCCACGACTTCCTGCCTCATCCATTTTATCATTTCTGGTTATATTCCATCTGCCCCTCCAGGTTTTCCGGTTTTAATTCTTTTTGTTGCTTTATGCCGTATATTTGTGTTCTCTTTGGCCCTCTTTAATGCTTTGATTTTATTCCAAAAGGATCTTTGGTTTTTTTTATAACTTTAACTTAGTCGTGTTTAAAATTCTTCCCTGGATTTTTCTTTTTCATATCTTACTGTCTTTTTGGTAATTTTGTATTTATTATTAGTTCTTTGTCTCTTGAATCCTTTGTTTGCACTATTCTTTTCCACGATTTTTTTATCAGTGATAGCTGCTTTTACTCGGTTTGTCTACAATCTAGTTCTTTTTTGATTATTCATTATTTTCTTAATTCCACAGGATTCTTTTGGTGATTTGTATATTACTTGCTTTACTTTGTAACACTATTAACAATAGACAGTGTTTGAGACACACAAAATAAACGGGGTCGCGTTGCTCAGCGTCGGAAGAAATGTGGGTGTGGTTCTTTAAATCATTCCTACTATAGCCTGGCAAATATTAAATGAAATTAGTCATCTAAAATGACGCGCCGTAAGTGGTGAAATGTAGCCGAAATCAGGTACCTATCATGTATTATAGGAAATTTTGAATACGATCATTGGCGGCGCATAATAAAATATGTTTCCTTGCTACACACTTTACATTGTAACAATAGAGTATTATATTTCTGCTTATAATAATAAAAATAATACATTAGAGATCTAGTTTGTAAAATAAGTTTTCATTCAGATTAATAATGCTTCGACTGAGCTGATGAGTGGAATTCGACTATATACCTAAAGATGTAAAATACTCAAATTAGTATGTTCTTTTTATTTCAGAAGGAAGAAGGAAGAAGGTTTCCTTCTCCTTTAGAAGGAGATTCAATTATTTAGTATACCAATAGAAAGAATACAAGCAAGTGCAGATGCTTGTTTGGTCCGTATGTACATAATGTCTTATAAAAACATGCCAAAACGTGTTATAGAAGAAGTTATACATTAAATCATGGATTACATGAATCATATTGTTACAAATACAATATTCTCCCTGCAATTAATTTTACGTAGTGCGTTTACGCGGTAAACAGAACGAAACGCATTTATCAAGATTCAAAGTTTATTTCTGAGAAAAATTTAATTCTCTTCAGTTTCAAATAACCAAGAAGTCTATTTAATAACGGAAATAATCAATCTCCTGACATTATATCGAAATTTAAAACAGCAAAATAAAGACAGCAGATGAATCAACAGCTGAATCAGCAGATTTCTGCAACTACACAACGAAGCAAATACTTTCATTTTATAAGCGTCAATAAAAAACTAAAAATTCAGTCAAAAGAAAACGGGAATACAAAGTAAACGTTTAACTTGCATGGGCTGGAACAGAAATGATAAATCATCTCAACAAAATGAAAAAATTTGGTGCTTGAGAAGTAACGAATTTTAAATATTTTTAATGCTCTGATTTAAAAAATGACTTCTTTTTTTATAGTAGTTGTTTTTGCAATCAATTATATAATTTTAACTTCGCTCGGAAAGATATACACAAAGGCACCTGGAAATAATCAGACATACTTACAGTAAATATGATAGATCATGCTATTGTAGACTCAAGACACCAACCGAATATAATAAATGTTCTCACCAGAAGAGGAGCAAATGCGGATTCTGATCACTACTGGGTTTAAAGTAGAGTAAGGACCAGAATTTTAAAAAAGGAAATAGGTTCTAAACATGAACGATACAATGTAGAAGGACTCAAAAATACAAACAAAAATAGAGAATATAAACAAAATATAAACGTCAAACTAGAAAACAGACTAAAACATGAAAACATAAATAAAAAGTGGGAAGGGTGCAGAAACATCAGGAAAGGAGTAGCTGAAGAATTACTAGGTTTGGAAGGTAAACAAAGAAGAACAAGAACGAATGACTGTTTTGACAAATAATGTAAGATTATAACAGAAAGAAAAACAAGAGCGTATTTACTGATGCAACAGGGGCACAGAAACCGACAAGTAGAGGAGGAATATAAATAACTGCGTAAGGAAGAAAATAAAATCCAGCGCAGAAAGAAGAGAGAAAATAAGAACAAAGAACTTCAAGAACTATAAGATCTTACTAAGACAATAGAGACGGGAAAATTTTACCAGAAACTGAACAAAAGCAAAAAATAATTTAAACAAAAGAAGAGATAAGGAGGGTGATATATTGACAAAACAGCAAGAAAAACTGAAAAGAATTCCTGAAAGTGACCGAAAATGTTTTAGATTATATTGATGTATTAGAGGTTCGTTTGTAATACTCCATTTAACGTTTTTTATAAAAATAATACTTTTACTTATGTGTTCTTAATATGTCATATCCTAAATAAAAAATAAATTCTCCGCTGCTGACACGCTTCTTGGTAAAATTCATAGGGATAGATAAATTATACGATAGCTTAAGAGATCACGCGTATGACTCATTTCATTATCTCTTTGCTGGAGTATAGGACGTAACGCGAAAATACTCATAAAGAACTAAATAAATATGAAAGACGATTGAAACTAAACACATATGTGGCAATGAGAATAATACACAGATTATCTAGAACATAGTAAATAGAGAACGATGCGAAAATAGCAGAAGAATGTAGGAAGCCGAAAGCCTGGATTGGTTTTTCAATATAAAAAAGAGTAACACGGGAACATTACTAATGTGGATAATGAGCGGGAAGAGCAGAACAGAATTGAAGAAAAAAAATACTATTTATTTGCAAGTTTAATGAACAAAATAAGCATATAATAAAAGTAATCACTAATAAGCTTTTACTTTATAGAAGTTTCCCTATATGGAGCATGTTATCTGTTTAACGACACCGCAAAGGTACAAAAGTAAAATAAAATAATTTACGAGATATTTATGAAACCTCAAGAAGTTATGGGAAAGTTAACTCCTGCGATAAAACTATATATTTGCGGCGTGAATATTATCGGTGTTATATCTGGAAAAAGAACAATAGCACATAAAGGCAGAATTTATATCGTAAATTGTGTGTGAATGAGAATATTTAACATAAAATTTGTTTAATGCTTATTTTACGATCTCTCAATAACTCATTATAGAGTGCAACAATTCATGGAAAATGACTTGTTTTTAATAAGTAATTTATCAAATAGAGTATAAATTTCTTTATTAGGTTTAATAATAATTAGTACTTTCATTACATGTAGGTTTCTGTTTCTGTACATGATTATTTCTGCAATTTGAACTGTTAGTAGCTGCTTTCGTCATGATACATGATAATGATTAACTTTGGGCTTACCTATGACCGGTCACCGGTAAAATACGTAATTTCGCGCTCCTCTTCGTAAATGATAATTACTGCACTTTGAAAAAACATTTAATAACGTCATATCAGGACACTACAAGATATAATAGATAGCATACGTCTTCTTCAAGTGCCCTCTCCGCTACGGAGTTTGGCAATCATCATTACTATTCGTATCTTTGAAGCTGTTGCTCTAAATAATTGGTTAGATGTGCACTGGAACCAGTCTCTTAAATTGCGCAGCCAAGATATACGTCGTCTCCCCACGCTTCGTTTACCCTGAATCTTACCTTGGAGCTTAATTGGACTTAATTAACTGGAGCAATTGGTGCTTTTTCCTCTCATCATATGGCCAAAATATTCCAACTTTCTTCTCTTGATGGTGATCAACAGCTCCCGTTCTTTATTCATTCTTCGAAGAACTATTTGTTATTTGTCTGTCCAAGGTATTTTTAAAATTTTTCTGTATATCCATACGTACTATACTTTATTCAAAAGCAAGATAAGCTCGAGTTCACATCCATCGATGGGTATATCGTGTCGTCGTAGCTTGTCATTGATTAGAAATTAATCACAGGCTACGCTGCGTCAAGTGCATCGGAGACCACGCGACAAACAAATACCCAAGAAAATAAAGATCAATTAATGTGAAATGCATATTATGCGACGGCAATCATCTTGCCAACTTAAGTGCTGTTCGTCCACAGCAAGTTAACTACCAATATTAAATCTGAATAAAGTATACAACCCAGCAGCACATATTCTCAGGTAACATCTAACAAAGAAATGGAACTCACTAGCACAAGTGCGCAGCAACTCCAAAATCAGATATCACACGAAACCAAAGGCGATATATTCGAACTGAAGCAAATTATGAAAGGATTCATTCAACAAATGAGTACGATGTTAAACCTTTTGACTACAGTGATCGCTATACTGTCCAAATGGCCAAGTTTCTCAAAGTGGCCCTCTTGAATGCCAACGGGCTAACAACGGACATAATGCTAATATCTGAAACCCACTTTACCAGCCACAGTTATTTCAAATGTCCTTATTATGTATACGAGTATAGCACCAATCATCCAGACGACACGGCACACAGCCGATCTGCTGTGGGAAAACTACTTAAGACTATTTGCAAGCCACTAGCATACCCATTGAAGATTGGGAAGGGCCGTTGACAATAACTGCCATCTACTATCCCACCACGACATAATATAAATAAACAAAAATTTACACAGTTCTCCAGATCTCTTGGAAATAGATTCTTGGCAAAACTTGTCTCCAAAAAGAAGACAAGTTTATATGTGTAAACAATACAACAATCTTAAAAATATATCCACGGGTAAACCTACCTACTGGCTTACCGACGGAAATAAAATACCAGATCTGGTAGATTTTGGTGTCAACATGGGTTTACGAAACAACAACTTCTTCTTCATGGGCTTCTTCTTGTTATAATCTGTCTTCTGGCCATTCTGCTGTTTTAAAGAAGTAAGTTCCTTTCCAGAAATCCTTTACACCACAACACCATCTGCTACATTAACTATCAAATACACAAACTGGTAGCAATTCAGAGAATTACTAATTAATAAATTATAATTAAATATCTCACTAAAAACAAATCTGAAAATTGACAATGCCACAGAATACCTTAACCAATCCATCCAGAAGCTGCATAGGAATCAACGACAATCAAGGAACTAAACCGCCCTACTCATGAACTAACCAATAAAATTAAACTAAAAATTATTGAGAAACGAATATTAAGACGTAGATGGCAGCTGACGAGAGGCAATCAGGCAAATAAAAACGTCTTCAATTCTCCAACCGTCCAATTCTCACTGAAGATGGCGCATGGACAAAAAGCAATAAAGATAAAGCCGAAATTTTCGCTGAACATCTTAAAACGGGATTTCAGCCTTTTCCTGCAGATGAATGGGGATTAATGTATTTATTGAAATCCAAATTTATCTAGAATCTCTTCATAGAATTCACACTAAATTAAACCCTAAAAAGTTACCAGGCATGACCTAATTACCGTAAGAATATTCAAGGGATTACCCTACTTTATCTTACACAGCCATTAAGAACAGGACCTCTTGTTTGGAAATTATCCCAAATAATATCAATTTCAAAACCCGGAAAACCCTTGGAGAAAATAGAACTATTAGCCTGCTCCCTATTATGTCTAAAATATTGGAAAAGCTGCTGTTATCCAGAATAGAGCCAATTTTAATTAACAAACAAATAATACCTGATCACCAGTTTGGTTTTAAACCACAGCACGCTATCTCTGAACAAATTCACCAGGTTTACCAACAAATACGACAATTACTGGAAAGCAGAAAATATTGCTCCGGCATCTTCTTAGACATCTCCCAGGCATTTGACGAAGTCTGGCATAATGGCCTCTTGTACAAAATTAAAAAATCCCTTCCCCAACAATGACTTCCAAATACTAAGGTCCTACCTGCAAGACTGCTATTACCTTGCAAAACATCACGATGAGTATACCAGACTTTACCTAATTATGCCTGTAGTCCACACCACCAATCGGACGAAGGCTCAAACGAAAAACCCCAGCCGACCTGTTGACTATAAACTAGTTGCAGAAGCCCAATAGAATCTATAGCACAAGTCCAACCAAACTCTTAGACATACGTGACAATATTCCAGTACCAAGAATACACAGGAAATTGTCAATGGGCGATTTTCTACAAGACTTTTTCTGAATGAGAAAAAAATTCTCGAGAATCCTTATGTTGATGTCATACAAAGGTAGCAAATCATTTTCATGATTCTGACGTTGACTCCACATCATTGGCATTTCAAACAGCATAGATTTGTAAATTCCATCAAGCCAACCTCTTAACGTTCTTGAGCAAGTGGTACAGCATAATTTTAGCATCCAATTTTTATCCCTTTCATCGATAAGAAGTTCAAAATAAAGCTGAGAGGCTTCTTTGTCAGATCTGTTATTACATTTCGTTGTATATTTATTGACTCAGCTCTTACGTAAATACATAAAGTAGGTAAACACAAAATACCTCAATTACATACAAAAAATATGGACTTTGTCCAAACTTACCAAAATATTGGGTACAAAACGTAAACAATTGCAAAAGAAGCTTTTAACTAGCTGCTGTCACATGGTACAATATGCTGCTGTCAAGTCAAAAAGTTAGCTGAGCAAAAACAGCGCATGCGCTACTATAAAACTCGCTAAAACTCATTTTGTATGTATACCATTAATATTGTTAATACAAAAAACAAATTAAAAAAATCGTATATTTTAAACGTTTAAAAAAATTCAGTTTTATATTTATTTCTCGGTGTTCCAACGCTATATATATATATATATATATATATATACAACGCTATATATATATATATATATATATATATATATATATATATATATATACAACGCTATATATATATATATATATATATATATATATACAACGCTATATATATATATATATATATATATATATATATATATATATTATATATATATATATATATATATTTATATATATAGTACGATTTTTACAATAAAGAAAGTAATTTATTTTATAACAAATTATAACAAATACCTACCTTCCTACCTACATGTTACTGTTTTCTATTTTACTACTACTTTATAAAATCTTTTTCAAAAATGCGATCCTATTATGTATCCTAAACTCAACAAGGACGTTTTAAAAATCGCAATTAGTACCGACCGAAATCGAAGGTGTGCATAGACCAAGCAGTGTTTGGCCCTGAACATATCAAGTGTACCATTTATTTAGGATGATCATCTACCAAGTTCGCCTCTCGAAATCGTGATTATTATCATTAATCGCATGAATTAATGCACTCAACATACCAAATGAATACACCATCCGGACGTGTTTCCAACCGTCAGCTGATAATCTGTATGTCAGTCGTGTTTGCTTAGAAATGCATTACTGGATTAAAAAGTTGATTCCATTATACTATGAGTATTTATAATAGTTTAAAAGCATTAGTATACTTTTTATAAAACGTGTACTTGATACTTTTCTAAAAGTTAAAAAAGAAATTATATACGTAAATAGTTAATAAATATTAACTATTTACGATTTACGATTATTGTATTGTCTTAAGGTTTAATAACAGTAATTTGAATTTGTAATAGAAAAATACTCCGTTTAAACATTTCAATTAAACTTAATCTAATAGCCATAATTACAAACAATGATCATCGCATTCGAAGTGGTTGGTTCTGAAAGTCTTCTTAAAAAAATTGAGTAAGATTTTCATAAAAAACTTCCGAACACTGCTCAATGTTTTATTAACTTTCCTATTTTTAGTTAACTATACTTCAAAAATTGTAAATACTTTGGTTTAACATTTTAACGTTTCATACGCTTTTAATATTTGAGACCCTAAAATGGTATTGTCAATATATTAGAGATGCGTTCCTGGAATTATATTGTTGTGAATTTATTAATTGTTAAGTCTTTAATTTATAATGTCTTGTTCTTATCTTAATTCATTAAAAAGCACAATGACTGATATTTATTTATTTTCACTAAACATACATAATTTATTAAAAAGCGAACGTAACATTTTATCGCGAGCGCGTCGTCCGAATTAACTGCCCTCCATATAAAAATGTTGTATTTATATACGAAATCCTGATATACTAGAACAGCATCGAAAGATCGAGAAGCTTAGCCGGCTCATTCACCATAATTTTGGTTCTAGACTTCCACCGAAATTTCTACAATAAAACAGAATAATTAGTCATAAAAGTTAGGCCAGTATATTTATCGTAACATTGCCCCCCTCTTAAAAGATGGTTCCTCCTGGAACCTTGTCGGGACTGGAACCGGAACTGTATGCTGGTATCGGCAACTGGACCCTCTTTTACAACTTCCAGTTGTATAAAAATGACAAGGGACGGTTTTCTCTCCGCACCAGTAACTATGCGGATTGCAACAGACTAACACCTGGACTTCGGTGTCTTTAAAGATCTCCTCCACCATATTTCGGATAACCCTCCAATCTAATTGGCGGCACTCCAACTTTGGCATGGCTAACTTTTGCACGTCGGACTCTAGTACGTGCCCTCTCAATTGAAGTAAGGCTTCCCATACATCTCGGTAGGTAGGTTGGTCACGGGCAGTGTCTTTTGTTACCAGGTAGAAAAGGTAACGTGATGCATCTTGGAGTTTCAAGGTTTTACCGGGAGCTGGCACTTGGCATTGAAGTTCTGCAACTCGACCAAACTTCCTTCGAAAGACGGATGCCAACCCTGGTGCGTCTTTGATACTGGCCGGGATGGTAAGGGCCAGCGAGTAGTCATCGGGGAGCGCGAGTAGATCTTGCTTTTCTTCAGTGGTAACACCATGTCTCGCTTTACCGGTACCTCCATAGGCACCCATGAATTCCTCAAACGTGAGGTCAGACACATCTTGGACTTGGTTTACTTCCACTTCTTCATCTACGTCGTGGTCACCTTCGAAAGATGCCAACCGGTTATGGTGTACTATCATCGGCTTTCCCCTCGGAATCTTGCTTATTCGGTAGATGACATCGTTGATCTTCTCCATGATGAGGTATGGACCTTCCCAAAACTGCTGCAATTTGGGAGAACAACCTTTTCGCTTCTTGGGATTATACAGCCATACTTTGTCGTTCTTCTTAAAGCAACCCTTTTCGGCTTGTGTATCGTACCGTTTCTTCATTCGGTCGCTAGCAATCTGAAGGTGGGAACGGACCAACTCATGTACATCGTCCATTCTTCTTCGTAATTCGATCACATAATCTTCACCTGCTACATCTTCTCCAGGTCGACACCCAAATTCTAGATCACAAGGTAGTCGCATTTCGCGTCCGAATAGGACTCTGGCTGGTGTCTGGCCCGTTGATTCGTTAACAGCAGATCTGTAGGCCATTGTGAAGAACGGAAGGTATTGGTCCCAGTCTCGCTGATGATCGGACACCATCTTTGTCAAATACTTGCCAACTGTCCTATTCATTCGTTCTACCATACCATCCGATTGCGGATGATACGCGGTAGTTCTTGTTTTCTTCATGCCTAGTCTATCACATATTCCTTGGAATAGATCACTTTCAAAGTTCCTGCCTTGGTCACTATGGATCTCCAAAGGCACTCCAAATCGGCTGATATATTCTTGGATCAACTTATCTGCAACGGTGGCGGCCTTCTGGTCTGGAAGTGCATAAATCTCGACCCACTTAGTGAAGTAATCCATTACTACCAACATGTACTTGTCCCCATTTTCACTTTCTGGAAATGGCCCTGCAATGTCCAAAGCTATTCTTTCAAACGGGCTTCCAACATTATATTGTCTCATAGGAGCTCTCCTTTTCCGGTGAGGCCCGTTACTCGTAGCACAAATAGTACATTTCTTACACCAGTCTTTTACGTCGTCGGAACTGTTCATCCAATAAAACCGTTCCCGAATTCGCTGAAGGGTTTTCCTTACACCAAAATGCCCTCCCGATGGACTGTCGTGTAACTGACGAAGTACTTCGGCTATTCTGCTCTTTGGGATCACCAACTGTCTTCTTTTCTCTGAACCGTCATCATTTTCCAGGACTCGTTTGAGCAAGCCATCTTCGATGATAAATGAGTCCCACTGGGCCCAATACGTCTTAACTACTGAGCATAGGTTTGATATTTCCTGCCAAGGTGGTCGACGGTTTTCCTCTTTCCATTTTCGGATTTTCTGTATAACTGGATCTCTCTCTTGTTCTTCCCTTATCTTAGTAGGCGTCCAGTCGTCGTTGACAATCGTCGTTCTTAGCACTGCTGCTTCCTTGGATTCCGTTTTGTTGCAGTGAGGACACTCTGCTGGGCATGGCCTTCTGGAAAGAGAATCAGCGTTTCTGTGGCTAACTCCGGCTCGGTGCTCAATCTTAAAATCGTATTCTTGGAGTCGTTCGATCCACCTGGCTATCTGACCCTCTGGATTCTTAAACTGCATCAACCACTTAAGGGCGGCATGGTCGGTTCGGATTAAAAACTTCCTTCCATAGAGGTATTGATAGAAGTGCTCTACTGATTTCACTACTGCCAGAAGTTCTCTTCTCGTGACGCAATAATTCCGCTCAGGTTTTGAAAGGACTTTACTAAAATATCCGAGGACTCGTTCCTGTCCTCCTTGAATCTGAGACAGCACTCCTCCAATTCCCACGTTACTTGCATCCGTATCTAAGATGAACTCTCCTTCTGGCAGTGGATACCCCAAAATTGGTGCTGTTATTAAATGCTTTTTCAACGTTTCAAAGGCATTTTGGCAGTCTATATCCCAGCGGTATTCTCTTGCTTCCTCTGTAAGTCGCGTTAATGGCTTAGCGATATCTGCAAACTTCTTAATAAACCTCCGGTAGTAAGTACATAGTCCAAGAAAACTTCTCACTTGATGTTTGTCAGTTGGTTTTGGCCATTCCTTAATGGAATCGATTTTTCCCTTATCCACGGCCACTCCTTCTTTACTGACTATATGACCCAGATAATTGACTTTACCTTGAAATAGCTGGCACTTCTTGGGGTTTAGCATCAATTGGGCAGCTTTAAGTCGATTAAAAACGTTTTCTAAATTCCTCAAATGATCTTCGAATGTCTCCCCCAAGACGATTATGTCATCCAAATAAACCAGGCATGTTTTCCAAGATAACCCTCTCAACACATTTTCCATAAGCCTCTCAAATGTCGCAGGAGCATTACAGAGTCCAAATGGCATAACGTTGAATTGCCACAATCCAGATCCTGTGGTGAAGGCTGTCTTTTCTTTATCTACTGGGTCCATTTCTACCTGCCAGTATCCAGACTTCAAATCCAAAGTGGAAAACAATTTACTTCCAGCCAATGTGTCCAATGTGTCATCGATCCGAGGCAGAGGATAACTATCTTTCTTGGTAACGTTGTTCAGCAAACGGTAATCCACACAGAACCTCGTCGTTCCGTCTTTCTTCTTAACCAGGACCACCGGAGAGACCCATGGGCTCGTAGAAGGTTCTATCACCCCATCTTTCTTCATTTCCTGAACAATCGTTTCAGCTTCCTCTCTTTTCGCCTGTGGTAATCGTCGAGCTGTTTGACGAATTGGCTTAGCATTACCAGTATCAATTTTATGCTTAACAACACTAGTTCTTCCCGTCTTTCCTCCTTTCGGTACGAAAATATCGCGATACTGCCGAAGAAATTCCCTTAATTTCCTTTTCTCCATCTGATTTAGAGACTGTCCTGCAACTGCAACCATTTGGTCGAATTTATCGTTGGAATTATCAGATGTTGTCGCCTGACGGATTATGGATGTCACAGGTACACAAGTTCCTACTTTTGTCTCTTTCTTTATGGTCACTGGGTAGTCGTTGACATTGATAAGTCTCACAGGAATTTCCTTAGCCGAAGTCACCAATTCCTTTCCAATTATGATTCCACGGCCAACCTCATCGTCGTGGTTCCAAGGCTCCATCATAACAGGTCTCCCTTCGTCCACAAATCCCTGTAGCCGCGCTACTATGATCGTTTCGCTTCTTGCAGGCACGACTGTATCTTCTGTAATGGCTGCTTGCACAGTGTTGTCATTATGTGGATGGAGAAATACCTCCTCGTTGCCAACTTTGATTACCTTATTCTTAAAATCCAATTGGAATCCATGCATATTCATTACGTCCATTCCTAATATAACATCCTCTTCGATGTCAGCAACTATAACAGTATGGACGAACTTTTCTGCTCCAATTCCCAATTGTACCTGGATTTCTCCATGAATGTTGGCATTTTCACCTGTAGCGGTCCGAAGTCGCAACCTCGTTGGTAACAGTTTCTTTCGGCTGTTTATAACTGTCGGGCGTATGATGGTTCTGGTCGCTCCGGTATCCACCAACAACGTATGCTTTTTACCATTTATGTCTCCATCTACATATACACTATCTTCACGACATTTCAAAGAAGCTATTAGTATAAGAGGGTCTTTGGAAGAGTTCCGGGTCGAAGCTGCCCCCCTAAGGTTGACTCGTTCTGGTTTTCCTGATGGTGAGTTTCTTGATTTTATGGTCTTCTTTTTCTTGCATGTCATGCTTTTCATCAAATTAAAGAGCTGGTCAAGTTTATCTTCGTCTCCTTCCTCTTTTACAGTCCTAACTTTACTGTACCCGCCAGAGGCCTGCGTAGCTGACTCGTATTCGAGGGCGGCGGATAGGACATCAACCAGCGTCTTGTGACGAGCTAATCGCAGTGTTCTCTGCATTTCATGATCACGAAGACCATCAATAAACGTTTGAACGGCCAATTTTTCCATCATGTCTTCGGGAGCTGTTGGATAAGCATATCGTACTAATCTGGCAATATCTACCTCATATTCTTGAAGAGCCTCATCTATCTTCTGTCTACGATTTTTAAGCTGCGACTGATATACATGCTCCAAATGTTCGTGGCCATATCGCATATTTAACCTCTTCTTCAGTTGTTCGAAATCATCGGTCTCCTCTACTGCTATGGTCTGAAGCACATCTAAGGCATCTCCTCGAAGAGCGATAGTCAGGTTTACCGCCTTTTCTTTTTCAGACCATCCATTTGCTCTTGCGGCTGATTCGAACTGTTTCATGTAGTTGTTCCATGATGATTTTCCGTCGAAAGTTGGGACTTTAACATGAATAGAACCTCCACTTCCTTCAAATTTCGGCCGTGTCTCCAACTTACATTTCGTCTCGTCTTCTTTTATCTCCACTGTAATTGGATTGTTTCCTCTCTCTGCTGTCCCGGTTTCCTCCATCTTCTTTTCCATCTCTTTCCATATCTTTTCTTCGAAGGCCAACATATCGGCAGCAACTTGGTTTTTTAACGAAGATATTCTATCGTCCAGGGCAGACATCTCAGAAGTGACTTTAGAGATTTCCGAGGAGATGTTAGCAGAGACTTTGCTTTCCAGAGAAGAAATCTCGTTAGAAACTTTGCTTTCTAAAGAAGCGATGTCGCCGGATACTTTGGCTACATCAGAAGAAACTTTCGAAATATCGTCAGAAACTTTGTTCTCCAATTTCGAAATCGACGAGATGACAGCATCATGTTTGTCTTCAAATATATAAGTCTCTGGATCTAGTCCTTCTTCTAGCAAAGCGTTCTTTAGTCGTTGGACTAACTCAGCCTTTTTTCCGGTGGAAGATAATTCTCTGTCTTCAAGATGTCTTCTTAAATTAGTCACTGTCAGCTCATAAATCGTAGCCATTTTCACAATTTATTTTATATTCACTTGTATTATTATTATAAGTCTAATTTATGTTCGATCTCACTCTGACACCATTTGTTGTGAATTTATTAATTGTTAAGTCTTTAATTTATAATGTCTTGTTCTTATCTTAATTCATTAAAAAGCACAATGACTGATATTTATTTATTTTCACTAAACATACATAATTTATTAAAAAGCGAACGTAACATTTTATCGCGAGCGCGTCGTCCGAATTAACTGCCCTCCATATAAAAATGTTGTATTTATATACGAAATCCTGATATACTAGAACAGCATCGAAAGATCGAGAAGCTTAGCCGGCTCATTCACCATAATTTTGGTTCTAGACTTCCACCGAAATTTCTACAATAAAACAGAATAATTAGTCATAAAAGTTAGGCCAGTATATTTATCGTAACAATATTATTGGAGAATAGTTCATTTAATAACATGAAAACTCAAGTATCTCTATCGGGGGAATGCTAGCATATGATTGGTCTCGATTATTGCTATACATACCGTCACAGTAATTATACACAGATAAGGAATCTCTCTGTCAACAGTTCTATTTAACTCATGAGGAAAACCAAGAAAATACTCATGATACTATCCTGACACGCTAAGTATTTAGTCGTAATATTTCGGTTACTAACTTTGTGTAAGATGGTATTTCTATTTCTATTCTAAACACAATTTGTTTCATTTAGTAAAATGAAAATTTGATTTTCCTGTTTTTCCATTCATTTAACCCTTTGACGACTGTCGGTATGCCGAGTTGACCACCTTTACCAACTTTTCTTTTAAACTTCCCAACGGTTTTACAGTCATAACAGTGTGTAAAATTGGTTGCCTATATTATATTCTAAGTGTCTAATCAGTTTAGGACCGATTTGATTTAATACATTGACTGGATAACATAATTAGTCAAGCACACATTTGAAGCGGTCGTTCGGTGTTGACAGAACGACATATTTTCATTGTTTTCTTGTTTATTTAATTATTATTAATTACAAAAATTACTGGGTAAGTCATATTTTTGAACTCTGTTTCAAACTAAGTACTGTTATTTGGATGAATACATTTCAGTTTTTTTTTTTGTAGATCACTGTCTTTTATGTGGTATTCTGGCACGACAACAGGGCACTTCCTCTATGAATTATGCCAAAAAATGGAGCTTAAGGCATTTAGAAAATATGTCCCAAAACGAGGTTGACGCTTTATTGGACGAAATTCCAAGTGACCAGGAGTCAATTGTCTCTGATACTGAAAGCGTCTTGGGAGATAAATTGGATGTTGATGAATTTCGGCGACCAAATAATGATGATGTCTTTGATATTGGAAATATGGATATCGTGTTTGAAGACCAAATTAACAATCAAGATGAAACAACCAATACTCCAAATAATCAAGAATCGGAATCGGATAGTGAAGACGATGTACCGCTAGCAGTGGCTAGCAAAGCGAGATAACTCTATTTGGACCCAAAATGAAAGTTGTATAACACAAACAATTCAATTTATTGAAACTACAGGCCCAAACATTACAAATTCTGCAGAGAACCCCACATATGTGTTTTTGGAACTGTTTCCTGAGGATCTAATTCACCTAACTGTATTTCAAACCAATCTATATTACGTTCAAAAACACGGAGGAGGAAATGGATTTACACCTACCACAGAACACGAAGTCAAAACATTTCTTGGAGTAAATTTATTAATAGGTATAAAGGAAATGCCCAGTTAGAGATGATTATTCATTCATTCGTCACGTGATGAATTACGAGACCATTTCATCAGTTCGGCTATGTCACGTAACAGAGTCGCTTGGTTACTAGGCAATTTACATCTGATCGATTCAAAGGTCGAAGCAGTATCCGACAGTACATGTCCAATAAACCTATAAAACGTGGCTACAAAGTATGGGTTAGAGCAGATTCAAGCGGATTTATGTGCGAGATCCAGATATATACCGGTAAAGTGGGAAATTCCACCGAAAAAAACTTAGGACAAATAGTCGTACAGGATCTAACAAGGGTCTTAGTAAATAAACACCACTTAGTGTTCTTTGACAACTATGTCAACTGTATTGATCTTCAGAGATCTTAATTGTCGGACGAAATTCACGCAAGTGGAACCGTTAAAAAAAATCGGTTGCCTGTAAAGTCGGTTTTACGGGCGAAGATTTTACGTGACAACGTCTTTTTCTCGGTAGAATATTTATTGATTTGAATATTATTAAATTGCACAATAGGAACAAGGAATTGAATGAAAATAAGAATTGCACAAATTTTAACTATAGAAATATATTTTGTTTACTAAAACATTGTACATGTAAACTTAAACTTAACTAATTTCTATTCCGATTCAACGCGCCTAATTCTCTAGTGCTGCGCGCGCAGCGGACCGATCATGTTTGAGTGGGAGAGAGACGCAAGGCATTCGCCGGTCCGGCGGGCCTCTCTCTCGTTCGGTGACTCATCGTAACAGACGTGAGCGGGCGTTACACTTTTTCATGAGTGACTCCGAGCCACAACCTAATTTAAGACGTTGTCACGTCAAAAAGAAGAATTTACCAGAGTTCAAAACTGACAAACAAATGAATCGAGGAGATTCAGATTACCGTATTTCAACCGATGGACTATCTGCGTGGAAATGGATGGATCGCAGAAGTGCGATTCTTTTAGCAAATCACCAAAATCCAGCAACAAATGAAGTTGTAAAGAGAAGACAAAAAGACGCTACTCTGAATGAGGTTTATTGTCCACAAATGGTAGTGCTTTACAACTCACATATGGGATATATTTACAAATTTGATATGCTGTAAAGTCTTTATGAGGTGAATCGTAAATCACACAAGTGGTGATATGGAATATTTTATTTTGTGGATGCTTGCATCGTAAACGCATTCATTCTATTTCAAGTTTGCCAATCTAAAAGTATGTCTTTGAAAGAATTGCGGCTCTGTTATTAGAGGCATTATTGGAGCTCCAGAACAATTAAAAACGAGAAGACTTCAGCAGAAAAACCAGTGAGTAAATTCCAAAAGGCAAATTCCCTTGGAACTGCGTCATTCAAAGTTTTCTCATATGCCCCAAAGAACTACTTTGGGATGTGCCAACTGTAACATTTCCATAGATGTGATACCGTGTGTGTGTTGTCGGTTTTCTTGACTTTGGAGTTAATACATTAGCCGAACTTAATTTGCTCTAAAGATATTTGTATACTTACTATAATTTAGAACATCCTAGTTACCTTGATAATTATTTTTTTTTGCTTTGACAGTTGTCATTCAGTCAATCTCAATTAACAGCAGCTTTACTAAAGAATTGAAATATGTCAATTACTGAAACACGGTTAATATAATTGTTGCGTAGCGCAACCTAAAATTATGGTCCAAATGACGAACACCCTTTTTTCAAAACAAACAACTACTTTTGGTTTTAAGTCGAGTTGTACCCGAGAATGCACGATAGATGTTGCTTATATTCTTTGCACAGAATCGCGAGATTATCACGTACACATTCCCTTCTCAACCTTATTAGAGTCAACATCAGTCATATAATTATATATTTGTTATTAAAAATAACTCGCTCATTTTCACCACAGAATGTTTGTATCATAGTGCAAAATAAAGTTTTTCAATTCGTAAGTGTTTTTAAGTGTAATCCGAGAATTGTGATCGCCAACGTAACGTAACACATTTTAATTATTTATTATCACTCGAACCAGATCGAAGGTACTGCCCCAACAGGCAGGGAGCAACATTTCAGGAGGAGAAATAAAATCTCCCGGTGTTCTACAATAATAATAATACAACTATATTAGTCAGAGATATGTTTTTAATAATTTTTGTTTCATGTTTATATTGTAATATGAATTGGCATATTGAACAAATCAAGAACACAAAAAAACAAAGTTGTGAATAATTATTTCACCTTAACACGGTTCTGTACATTCTTATAATTTAACATGCCAATTCGTGACTTCACCAACGGTAATATTTGACTTCCACACTTCCTGATACCTAAAGAACAAAAAGTTTTCGTGTATATTTACCATTTTCAAGATTTTGCCGCGTACCGTGTGTCTCGTTTCTTCTGTTATTTTAAAAGCGAATCATTTTGAAGGGATAATAGCAAGTGCCCCGTAGCCCATCGCCCGTAAAATATAATTTTCGAATTATGGTAGTAGCTCCTCGGTTTTCAACTCCCGGTGAACAACTCCGGTTACTTAGAAATGGTTGTACAATTATTAGAAACTGTACTCGAACGGTACTAGTGGGGTGGTCATGTATAGTCGACAAGAATTTCGGTCAGAATGCGCAAAAATGTATTTATTTGTGGTTAAATTATTACATAAATAATTAACATAAAAAAAATTGGCCGGAAGCAGTTGAGTGCTAAGTAATAATAGATAAAATATGTGACATGCATTTGTGTAAGTTCCGATTATATGACGGTTTTAAAACCAAATGTACAAGGCGTTTATATTTTTAATAAATACGAAGCAAACATCATCATCATCCAGCCTTAAGAGTCCACTGCTGAACATAGGCCTCTTCCTCGTGTTTCCAACCCTGTCTATCTTGCGCCGCTCTTATCCAGTTTTTATTGAGTCTTCTTAAATCGTCAGTCCATCTTGTAGGTGGTCGACCGACGCTTCTCTTGTCTTCCCTTGGTCTCCATTCCAATAACCTCTTTGTCCATCTCCCATCTGTCATTCTGGCTATGTGTCCTGTCCATCTCCATTTTAGTCTGGCTATCTTCTCGATGATGTCAGTCACTCCGGTTCTTCTCCTGATGTCTTCGTTGGTTATTCTGTCTCGCAGAGTTATTCCTAACATGGACCGCTCCATTCTTCTCTGCGTGACTCTCAGTTTGGTAGCTGCTGCTTTTGTTAAGGTAAGTGTTTCTGCTCCGTACGTCAAGAATGGGAGGACGCACTGATCAAATACCTTTCTCTTTAGGCATGTGGGCAAATGCTGCCCACCCAAGGCCGACTCTTCTCTTCAGTTCATGAGTCTGGTTATCCCTGCCAATCATAATTTCATGTCCCAGGTATTTATATCTATCTACGAGTTCTATTTCTTTCCCACCAATACTGATGTTCTGTTTCGGTACCAAATTGGTCATGATTTTTGTTTTCGAGATATTTATATTTAAACCTACATTTTCTGTAGCCACAACGAGTTCCTGTACCATCTCTCTTGCCATACCTAGATCTTCAGCTATTATAAGTATATCATCGGCGAAACGTAAGTTGTTTAGATATTCTTCATCCATTTTTATTCCCTTTGTCATCCAATCCAAATTCTTAAAAGCATGTTCTAGCACCATATTAAAAAGTTTAGGTGACATTGGGTCTCCTTGTCTAACCCCCCGTTCTATTTTTATGCGATTACTGTTAGCATACAAGCAAACATACAGTCTTCTAATAAACGGGAAGATTTACAAAGCAAGTAAAATTGGATTGAAAATTTGGATACAATTTATTGATCTTAGGAGAATCGTAAAAAATGGCAAAAATCGTGAAACGTTTATTTATTTAACATGTTTATAATAACTGACTTTATTTGCGGCAAAATACAAAAGTTGCGGACGAAAGCTACACTCTTCACCTTTAAAACGCATTTTGATTTTTGAACTCTGATCAAAGATATCGAATTTTTACCGTCAAGTTGATACAAATTTTATTTAAAATTAGTTTCGCCCGCGTAACTGACTTTCAAAACCGCCGGTCGTTTCAAGCTTTGTTTCTGAGAGAACGGTTCATCTACGGTTTTCTACAGAAAAAGTGCTAATAAACATTTTTATTCAACATTATCTCAGCTACAATTTTTATTTGAAACATTTAACATTTTTTTCTCCTTCGTGCAGATCCTTGGTAAATAGATTTTTTTTCGTTCTTTCTCCTACGAGGAAGGTTTTACGGGGAAAGAAGTAGTAAACTTTTTGCATCTTTTTGGGGTCCTAAAATTGATATTCTCAGCAAAATTCAGCTTGTTCGTATGATGTTTAGAGGTTCAGTGGATCTTCTGACGACTGGAGAAAACGGTAAAGGAGAGTTAATCAACTGTCCCAATTATAGTAAACGCTTGATATCTAATCCTGACAATAAAACTTTTCCATTATAAAAAAAACTGTTAAAATAAAACGTTTAATATCTATATTTACTTCATACATGAAGTTCTATTAAGATAAGTTGTGTTATAGATGCCATTGTATAAAATTAATGTCTAGTTTTAAGTTTACTCTCAATGTTGGCATTTTTATTTTTATTAGCTTACAAAATATTTTTCAAAAGCTTTGAAATTTTATTTGAAATTTTGTATTTTTTAATCAGAAACTCATAATCAAATTTTGGATAGTTCAATATTAACGTTATATATAAATAAAGATAACCGTTTCGTTATTAATGATGGAACCCGTCATCTGTAAACTGATAGCCGACCACGTCTGACTGACAACAAGGATAGCTATATAAAATTTTAGTTGTATTTTAGTATGGAGAGTTTTGGCTTCGAACTTTGTCCTTTTGTCACATATTATTGACTTAAAATTAAATGTATTGTAAAGTACATATAGTATTTTTCATATAAAAATGCGTTCACGTCATTCAAGATTTACGACCTCAAAACCCCACAGCGTTACCAAAATATCAGAATAGTTAGTAAGTGAGGAATTTTTAAAATGTCAACTATTTGTCAAACTATTATATTAACAATAATACACTTAGTTTTAAGACTACTGCAACACACTAAAATACATAAGAAAAGATTTTAATACAAAATTATATATTCTAAATTTTAAACATACCTCTATTTAGAACATTAATAGTAAAAACGTCCCACCATTATTTCTTGTTCAAAATAATCTATCTTATATGAAAGCTTATCAGCTTTCTACAGACTATTTAGTTGTTTTGGCATAGCACAATCACAATACACAACAATAATTAGTTTTTAAAGCTATTAATCTAAATTTAATATGTATTTATAAATACAATTTATTAATGTATAATATATTATGATCAAATTGTGTAAGAAATCAAAACATAAACAAAATTCTTACTCTAAAAAAGCGGCAACACTTTAAACAATTTTGCCACACGTTGAACTGCCAAAAAATTTGAAGTATTCCCGTATCAGTTGCGTACAATTGTCTAATATATTTAATTAAAATTATTATTTTTTGGAATATTAGACTTAAAGAGTTATTTCATAAAATTTATATTATTAATAATAACAAATGTTTTTGGTTATTTAATCAATATAATTCTAAAATTCCCAATATAATGATGATTACATTTTTCTGATTATTATACCATGTTGACGCCTATGAAAGATCGAACAGTTCCGTATAGGTTTCGTATTATTAGCTGTGCTAGGAAAATTTGAACTGTAAGGTTGACGTTCTGGAAATTTTAAATATAAGTGACGTCACTTTATATAAATTGTGACGTGCACGCATTTTTATATGAAAAATACTATATTTATTAATTTTAGTGACTTCCAATTTTTACGTGTTATATAACTTTACAATAACGTAAATATTATAACTTTACGAGTTATATATTTTTATGTTAAATGTTAATTTTGGTTTTCCTAGTAAATTTAATCAATAGATCATACAGTCATTGGTAAGACTGATGCAACTAAACATAATATATATTAACTGGATCCGCAATGTTTTGGCTCCCTTGATTGGCTTTTTGCCATACGAATCTACTAGCTCTTAATAGCTGAAGCTTCTGCTATCAAAATTGTATATACAGTGTGGAAACCACTTATGGAACAAAATTAATTGTGTCCTTATTTTAGAAAATAATAAAAAACGTTGAGATACCTTAACTTTTAAATTTAAATCTGCGCTTTTTAAACATACATTTGAATGTACAGGGTGATCCACGCAAGTCTGGTATAGTCCATAATCTGTATTTTAAATGAAACACCCTGTATATTTTTATGTTTTTAAAAGCTCCTTAACAACCTGATCTCAACGAACTATATCATGTAGGGTCTATTATGAATAATACAAGGTGAAATTTTGAAATTAAGTATAATTTTCTTCAAGACAATTATTTCATAGAATACCCGAGGTAATAGATTGGATTGCATTAAAATAAATGCTCAAAATGTTCTCCACCTTGTTGGCAATAACACAGTCTCCTATAAAACTCGTCCCGAACTTTGTTTAAAGTTTGAGGTGAAATATTCCGTATTTCTGAAGTTATCCTTTCTTTGAGGTCTTCAATGCTAGTTGGTTGTGTTGCATATACTTTGTTCTTTAGATAACCCCACAGTAAAAAATCCAAAGGCGTAAGATCTGGCGACCTAGCTGGCCACTCAATAGTACCCCTTCGTCCAATCCATTTATTGAAGAAGAAGTTTCATGCGGTAGGGTCGGATCTATTGGATTGTGATATAAGTTAGCCAACTGAGGAAGAACATCGTCTCTTAGCATGCTTAAATATTTTTCCGCTGTCAAATTACCATCTACAAATATAGGACCAATAATATGATCTCCTATAATACCTGCCCAAACATTCAACTTTTGTGGATACCGAGTGTGTGTCTCACGCATCCAATGAGGATTCTCCGCTGACCAATATCTACAGTTTGTTTTGTCGGTTTACCTCTCCGTTCAATGTAAATGTTGACTCACCAGAAAAAAAAATTGTGCCAAGAGCTATTCATTTTTTCATTTGTGTTAATTTTATCCATCATTCTTTCGCAGAAATCAATTCTACGATCTGGATCGTCTTTTGTTAGCTCCTGCACAAAAGTCAATTTATATGGATAAAGTTTTTCTTCATGGAGACACCTTAGGATAGTTGTGTAACTCAGATTATTTTGACGTGTAATTTGACGTGAACTTTACGTTGGATTCTCTGCGACACTTAACAACATATCCACCTCACCTCATCTTCAATGAAGTTCGGTTTTCTTTTTAATGGTTTGACATGTCCAAGTTCTCTTAATTGTGCATAAATTTTAGCCACAGTACCTTGTGCAATATTAGGCAACTGAGGATACCTCTGATTAAATAAGTTGCTACTTCAACTTGACTTCTACAATTCTCGCCGTAACCGATCATCATTAAAATCTCAATTCGGTGGCTCTCAGTTAAACATATAATTTTTATTTCTGCAAGAAATTATCTTATAATTAGGAATTTATTATTTTAATGTAAAATGTCAACACACCAACAACTGGTTGATAACACTCCGCATTATTTACCGATTTAGTTTAATTAGCAGACTATCTAGACAGATTTACGTATTCATGAGAAAAAATGTTAACACGGTTACTAAACAGAAATTTTTTCCCAATATACTGACACTTTAAGTGTATTGTCTGTATTTAGCTAATTTAAAATAATACTATAACACGTGATAAATTATTAATTTCAAAATTTCACCTTGTATTATTCATTATAGACACTACATGCTATAGTTCGTTGAAATCAGGTTCTTAAGAATCTTTTAAAAACATAAAAATATACTGGGCGTTTCATTAAAAATAAGGATTATGGACTATGCCAGACTTGCGTGGATCACTCTGTACATTTAAATTTATGTTTAAAAAGCGCACATTTTAATTTAAAAGTTAACGTGTCCCAGAGTTTTTTATTATTTTCTATAATAAGGACACAAACAATTTTATTCCAAAGTGGTTTCCACACTGTATATTTGAAATACGGTACTTCTCCACCTGTTCTCACTTTATAAATATCACTGCTAGCGCATTCCCTTAAGACTAATTTTACAATAAAGTTATTTACACATCAAAAAATTCACAAAAACTGGCCCTAAATGTGGAACGGGAACTTCTGGATCCTCCATCACGACAGCGAGCCGGCTCTAAAACGGGCACTCTGTCATTAAATAATATTTGGTCAACAAACAGGTCACAGTCATTAACCATCCGATCTATTTACCAGATTTATTACCCTACGACTTTTACCTGCTTTCAAAAATCAAATCCTGTTTGAGACGATCCCATCACAGGCCAGAGGACTGTGCAAAAAATCTGTGCAGCTACTCAACTGCCTGTCAGAAAATGATTGCAGCACTACTTCACACAGTGAAATGTACACTGTGTCGTTTAGAGATGGGGAAGGAAAGTATATTAAAGGAAAAAATAAAGATGATATACCAACAGTCTCGGAACTTTATTGCCAGACCTCATAGTACTCTTATTTAAAAAATCTAATATCTAAACAGGTGGACAACTCAGATTTAAAAAGCACACATATCTCTACGTGAAAATATGCAAAGAACATAAAACTTTTCGTCCAAATACGTATAAGAGATGGAACAGGTTATAATTGGTTTCAAATGAGTGTAGAGTAATAAATCATGAAGTGTCATAAAATTTGCCTGAATTTCGGTGTCGTCATGGGCGTAGGCAAATGGACGGATGTCAACTTCGTCGTCAAAAATTGATGTACCTCAAAATATCATATTTTGGATATTTTGTGATAACCAATTTTATTTAATTTTTCGATTAACTTATTCTTCAAACTCGTATTCCATTATATGGTCATTAAAGCTAATTACATTTTTATTTATAAAAACAAATTCACTTCCTTACTGAACGAATAAAAGCATTAGAAGAAACTGATAAGGGTATGACGCACCTCCTAATATTACTAAGAACTAAAATAAATCAACATGAAGACTAATAACGCGTAATGAGGTTTTACTTACACTTTCATTATAATCCCTCTTTTATTTTATTATTATCATTCGACATTCGACATTCGAGTTAGTAATTGTTACTACACCAATTAAACGTACAGTAATATTGTGATATAGAAATAGTGAAAAAGTTATAAAATGGCGACATTTACTCCAAAGAAAAGAGGTGTAAAAAATTGTCCGCTATCTGTTAGTGAAAAAGTTATAATTTTAAATGTATATGATTGCATAAAACACGATCACCCTAGTTTGTCTGTGCAAGAAAGTGTTGAGCGATGTGCCCGAATGACTGGAATTGGACAGTCCACGATTTTTAAATTATTGCGAGAAAGAAAGATATCAGGCCAGTTAAGTCCATGCAAGAGAAAATCAGGAAGACCAATAAAAATCTTAGGTGAAGACACCAAACGTGACATTCGAAGAAAAGTTCATTCGTTTTATTTTAAAAAGGAAATACCCACCCTTGACAAAATACTAATAGAGATAAGCCAAGATAACGATATTCCTTTGATATCCAGAAAACTTTTATGGAAAACTTTAAAAAGTATGAATTTTTCCTGGGAAAAGCACAATCGAAAGGCACTATTACTGGAAAGTGATGAAATCATTTGCTGGAGACGAAAATATTTGAGAACTATAAAACAGTACCGCAGAGAGCACAAGAAAATTTTTTATCTTGATGAGACGTGGATAAACGAAGGTTATATAGTCCAAAAAATGTGGCAAGATAAAAATGTAACAAGTGCTCGCCAAGCTTTCATAGAAGGCCTTTCGACGGGTATTAAAGTGCCTTCGGGAAAAGGGAAGAGGCTTATAATTGCTCACATTGGAAGCGAAGAAGGATTTTTAAAAGAAGGTTTGTTAAGCTTTGAGTCGTGTCGGACGGGAGATTATCATGAGGACATGAATTCGGATGTCTTCGAAGACTACTTCGGGGAAATGTTAAAATTTCTTCCAGCTGATTCGGTCGTGGTTATGGATAATGCAAGCTACCATTCAAGGCGCATAGAGAAGGTACCAACTTCAGCTTGGAGAAAGCAAGAAATTATTAACTGGCTGTCAAATAAAGGTATTCAGTTTGAGACGAATTCAATAAAGAAGGAACTACTAGCCATAGTAAAACAACATAAATCTCGCTTCATAAAATATGCCGTAGAAGATGTAGCAGAAAAGTATAAAGTAACTGTGCTACGCCTACCGCCATATCATTGCGAATTAAATCCCATAGAACTTATATGGGCACAAGTTAAAGGATATGTTGCAAGGCACAATACCACATTTAAAATGAAAGATGTCAAGGTATTGTTTGATCAAGCCATTATGGAAATCACATCAGAAAACTGGCAAAAAGCAATCCAGCATGTTTTAAAAGAGGAAGATAAAATGTGGGAACTGGACAACTTGATCGATCAGGTGGTTGACCCTATAATTATAACACCAGGGGATGATGACAGTTCTTCGGATGAAGACTATAGTGATGTAGAATTGTAATAACGTATCCAGTAAAGTTTTTGTAGTTTTTGTGAATAAATTGATTTAAACTCCCCACAAGTGTTTCAATATGTAAAGTTCATTCGTGTGTGTTTGTGAGTATTTCCCGATTTCGGTTCGTATATATTTTATTGTTACATTTTATATTTTTTTAATAACACTGTTCTGCTGTATTACATTTTTATTTCCTTTAATATGATTTTTAAGAATGCATATTCTTTTGTCAATTAACCCACTAGCGCGCCTTTGGCTCAGTGTTTATCTGTCGATAACAATGGACTAATCCCTTAAAACAGGGTGATACCTACCTGCTCTTTATGAAACGACAGAATTTTGCAATGCGGACGGAATTTATTGACGGATTATTGACGGATTACCCTGTAGCGCTTTTGAATACTTCATGAGATTTTATTACTCTACACTCATTAGAAATAGATTATAGATAGGTATTAAACGAGATAATTTAAAAAGTTAATCCAAGCGATAAGGTAAATGGTACCGAACGAATAACAAATTTCTGGCGATTTAATATACCGTGTGTTTTATTAACCATTTATTTCCTAAATAGTATCTTCGGATAGGCCACCTAAAATTGCATGATTTGGTGACGACTTCATTATACCGAAACATATTTTGATAGATTTTAGATACATTTTATCGAATTTACATAAATTAGTGTGAGGATGAACCATATAATGTACATCCATAATCTATTAGAGAACGAATATAAGTTTTGTAAAACAAAAGCGAGGTGTTTACGTCAGATCTTCATTTTTATTTAGAGATAACTGGTGCATTCACCCTTTTTTCGCATCTTAAAATTTTAGTTAAATTAAATATTTAACATAGAAGATTATACCGTGTATATAATCGTGTATTTTAACACAATTTTCGCAAAATGCTTTGTTGAGTGACGATTCGATAATAATCGTCGATTGACAAGCCGGTAGTTAAACGATTCAATCAGGGATGTAGCTACATGAGTAACTTGAAACTGTCCACACGTACATGGATCACAAGATTGACGTGATTAGTGCCCTTCAGCAGGGAGGCTTGTGTTCTTGAATGGATGAGATATTCGACGCCGGATGTCATATGGATAGACAGAAAAGGAATGGATTGGAAATGATCGGAGTTTGAGATTCATAATACAGGATCAAAAATTATTACTTCATTTCAATAAATCTTGTCATGAACATAATATATTGTCGTTCGCTAGTTGAAACTTAATATTTTGTTAATATATTGTTTAAATCTTTAGTTCCTTAATTAGTTATGTTATTGATTAGGTTATCAAAATAACTTTATACCTACAGAAATTTAATTGATGCTAATAATTAAAAATACCACTAAGAAAAAATTGATCAATCGTTGTTTATTGCAACGGTGTATAAAATATCGTTTCCTTTTTAAACTTTTATTTTCAAGATTCCCAATCTATACTCCAGTTGTCAGAGAGGAAAATGTCCACTGAACTTCTAAAAATCGTACGAAGAAGCTCAAGTTTGCTCACAATGTCAATTTTGACGTTCTCAGTAAACAATATGCAAAAAAGTTTATCCCTTTCGCTTAAAACCCCATTCGTGGGGGGAGAAACGGAAAAGATCGATTTACCAAGCACCTGTAATTTGTAGAAAAAAATATTTCAAATAAAAGATGTAGCTGAAATAATTTTGAACAAAAATGTTTATTAACACTTTTTGTGTACGATGAACCGTTCTGTCAGAAACAACGCTTGAAGCGACCGGCGATTTTGAATGTCAGTTACGCCCGCGAAATCAATTTTAATTAAAAGTTGTATCAAATTTTTGCATTTTGCCGCAAATGAAATAAATTCATCACTTTTATTGACTGATCTCTTATGAAATTTCCATTGTTAGAGCCTAATCTTCAAAACCTATAACAGGAGATTCGGTTTTGAGTTTTGGCACCAAATGTAAGGCATTTGAAATATGCCTAAAAAAAGCTGAATATAAACTTTCACATTACAAAAAATCTAAAACGTTTAAACCTGCTTCTTTTTAATTACGATACTGCATAACTGCAGCTACAAATTCCACTCAATACCGTCTTCACTGGGTGCATTTCTCGTGACGGGCGATCGTTTATAATGTTTAAAATCTGCGCTTTTTAGACATAAAATACCTCATATTTGTTTCCAAATCTGAAAATGGAAATTTATTGTTATATGTATTAAATACTAAGACTAAAGTAAAGGGGGTGTGAGAGTTCTAGCTATTTTCCCATGTTAAATCCCATAATAAATCGCTAAGATCCATTCTGGTCATTTTTGGGTCATTTTGTGATGGTGGTAAAACGGCTAGTCGGATAGTGACGTAAGAGGTATCATCGGAAAGGGGAGGGGGGAAACGAATACGTAAACACAAAAAACAAAGATGGCGGCATTGCCAAAAGGACACTAAGCTTGTAACGTCTAAACGGCTCAACGTACAACAACGTGCAACGTGCAAGGTGTAGATGGAAAGGAGAGTAATCAATGAGGCTAACAGAGAAACAAACAAACATGACAACATTGCCAAAACCGCGCTAAATCATATCTTTGTTGCTATTGTAACCGATTGCTACGTACAAGGCATCAAACGAAAGGGGAGGGGTCAACGAATACGTAGACACAGAAAAAAACATGGCGGCGTATTGCCAAAAGGACACTAAGCTTGTAACGTCTAAACAGCTCAAAGTACAATAACGTGCAAGGTATCGATGTAAGAGGAGGGGACATCCAATACGTTAACACAAAAAATAGACGGAAAGACATTGCCAAAACGGCACTATATGGTATCCCCTGTTGTTATTGGTTCGATTTTGACTTATGAGACGTCAATGTCAATGAAAATTCCCCTACGACCGATCAATGGAAGTAATTTAAAATTCACGGTATTGGCAGAACACGCTTTAGCGGGAAATTTTTGTTGATCTCCGTCAGTTAGATTATTGTGATTGATATAACGCATTCTCCAACCCCAGAAACACGACTATAGTCGGTTCGCTATATTTACGCGGGTTTCGGATTAACAAAATTATGCTAATGACTCATTGATAACCAGTTGCAGTACTGGTTACAGAACGACTTCCCAGAAAATTAGGTAAAAACTGCATTAATGGTCATATTTTAAAATTCATTAAAATAACATTAGGGTAGGTATAAATTTGTTACAATATTGCAGTTGAATTGATTTTTTGCCAGTGTTGACATTGTATGTTTGGTGGAAATATTTAAAAATGCCTAGACGTGTGTTAGATGTAAATAGTCTAATTTGTAGTGTACATAAGTATTTTATGGATGAAAAAGAAAATGGCGGTCCTTTAAAATCGGTAATGTCTGTTCAACAACGCGTATGTGATGCTCTAGGAATTAGTGAAACCAAACTAAGAGGAGTATTACAAAATCGCAATAATGAACGGCCGAAAGAAGATCACCGAAAAACTCGCCCATCATTGAAAACATAAGATATTCCAGATGGAAAAAAATTTGAAATTCGTGATACCATTTATCGAATGCGAGCCAACAAGGAACATGTGACCTTAAATACAATTCTCTCGGAATTAAAAGATAGAAAATTTGACAAAATTGGCAGAACAAGTCTATAACAAGTGATACATAATTTGGGTTTCAAATTTCAAAAGGAGAATAACAAAAAAGCCCTTTGTGAAAGAAGTTCTGTTGTGCATAAAAGAATTAACTTTCTAAGAAAATATTCTAAATTAAAAGAAGAAAGGGCAAATTTTATATATTTAGACGAAACATGGATATTTTATAGGGGTGCAACCAAGAGAATATGGCAAGATGATAACGTAAAGTCTATCAAACATACTGATGGAGAAGGGAAGCGACACATAATTTTACATGCAGGAGGGAAATCGGGTTTTATAGAAGGTGCTGATTTAATATTTTTATCTAAATCAAAATCAAGTGACTATCACGATAATATGAACATTGAAATGTTTGTAAAATGGTTACATGAAAAACTTCTCCCAGGTTTAAGTGAGCTCAGCGTAATTATTTTAGACAATGCACCTTACCATTCTGAAGTATTAAACAAAAGTCCAACGAATTCTTGGACTGTTAATAAAATTAAAGAATGGTTGACAAAGGAACATATACCATTTACACAACATATTTTAAAATCAGAATTATTACGCTTGGCAAATATCCACGCAAAACCACAAACCTTTGTTGTGGATCAGATTATTGAAAGTTACGGTCATCAAGTTTTACGTCTGCCACCGTATCATTGCCAGTTTAATCCCATCGAATATACATGGGGAATAGCAAAACAATATTATGACAACCATATTGGGCCTAACGGTTATAGCGACGACGCAGTTCGGGAAACTTGGCAAAAGGCACTTTCAATTGTAACTCCAGAAGTGTGGTGCAACTGTATATTCAAGTGCGAGAAACTAATAGAAGATTGGTGGACTCGTGAAAATAAAATAAACGAAATAAGTCCAATCATAATAACAATTAATGGTGATGACAGTGATGATGATGACGATTATAATATTTTTGATGATAATGACTGATTTTCATTTTTGTTGGCAAGTTAATTTTTTTTATTTTTCATTAGAAATTCTCTCCATGGAACAAATATACATAGACCATATTTTCTGTGTGAAGTGTAACATAAAATTATTATTAGGTTTATATTAGCCACATTAGACTCCATTAATGAAGTAATTCTCCTTATTATACTGTCAATTATATAAAAGATTTTCCATTATTATTTAATTAAAACAAGTTATGGATTATTTTTCATTTCATTTGACCAGTTGATATTTCCCCAAAGAGCAGGTAATTAAAACTGGGTACTTACAATAAAATTTTTAATCCGAAACCCGCGTAAATATAGCGAACCGACTATAGTGATCAAGTTCGTTTGATTACTTCGCAAAAATTACTTTCACTCGTTTTGTGAAAGTGAAAGCATCAGGTCGTTTGTCGTTCATTTTGGAAAACACATTGTAAGTACCTTCATTTTGCATAAATATTTCTAATTTCTATTTTAAATCATTCTATTGTCTTAATTATATTTTAAGGTGTAATGCGTATTATTTTAGGATGGAAAAAATGAACGGGTCTACATAACCTTAAAAATGGCAAAAACAGCTACGTTTGCTAACTTTTAGGTTAGGATATAAAAAAACCAGAGCCACTGTTTTCTGACTCTCAGGCTAGTCGGCCTTTGTAATTTTAATACAAGTTATTACGCATTAGAATAAAAAGCATGTAGATAAGCTTATTGATGTTTACTTTGTATTACTAGTAGAAATAAACGTGTTCTTTATTAGTAGGTTATCTTTGACAAACTGTCGAGTTAATGATAATTTACGGAAATAGATTAAAAATGGTACAGTTAAGTGAAAAAGATTGAATTTTTTTTTTTTTTTTTTTTTATTTAATTTAACGTGCTTGTGACAGCTTCGGCCATTAGCACGAGGCACCGTGGATACAATTATAAAGGTACAATTACATATTATATACTATAGTTATATACTATTTAATAAGTTTTCTAGCTTCAGGAACTGGATAGCTGTGATGACTTGGCTCTGGTTCGATAATATATCTTTGATGTCGCCTTCCATGCCCAGTTCTTGGCGTCGTTTATTGTAGTGAGGGCAGTCCACAAGGATGTGTAGAACGCTTAGTGGAGATTGGCAATAGTGACAGATTGGCTTAGGTGCAGAATTCATTAGGTGACCATGTGTACATCTGGTGTGACCAATACGCAATCTTCTAGCAACAACCATCTCATTTCTAGTTATACCAGGGATAACGAACCGCTCAATCGTCTGATCTATTTGGTGTAAAAATGTAGTGGATTGGTTCCAATGATTCTGCCAGTAATTTCGTACGAGTTTCTTTATACTAGTTTTTAGGTCACTGGCAATTTGTATATTACGTGTTGTACAATTGGATACAGCAGCTTCTTTGGCAAAGCGATCGGCGTTGTCGTTACCCATAATCCCGATGTGGGAGGGAATCCATATGATAGTGATATGGATGTCGTGGATGATAAGATTTTGGTAAATATCATGGATTTTTTCTACAAGAGGGTGATTAGTAAATAGATTATTGATGGACTGGATAGAGGCAAGGGAGTCTGTACAGATGGCAATATGTTGATTGGGTGCTGTACAGAGTTTGAAGGCTTGGTAAATAGCATACAGTTCACCAGTGTGAACGCTGCATGTGGCAGGTATTTGACATGAACTAACGACTGTTTCCGTAGTGGTAACCGCACAACCAACCCCGGTTTCGCTCTTTGATGCGTCAGTGTAGAGTACCCGATCGAATTTCTTAAAATTAAGAATTTCTAGTAAGGATTTCCTAATCAAATCCTGGTTGGTTTCTGCCTTACTAAACTTTGTAAGTGACACATTAAATTTCGGTAAAGTTTTGGTCCAAGGAGAGTTCTGCGGGATCGGGAGAGGGTTAGTTAGGGATAAATTTATATGTGGTATTAAAGTTGGAAGTAAGAGGGCGATAGTGTGTATGCGTGGAGCAGGAGGGAGAGTACTAGTATAGTTGGGTAATGTCAGCAGTGTGTGTACTGGATTAGAAAGGTTAGCTGAAGTAGAGGCAGCGTAAGAAAGGAGGAGATATTGGCGCCTAAGCCAAAGAGGAGGTTCGTTGGCTTCGCGGTAGAGGCTCTCAGCTGGACTGCTACGAAAAGCTCCTAAACAGAGGCGGATAGCAGTATTATGCACAGAATTAAGGGTTTGTAAAGATGTTTTGGATGCTGACATATATATAAAGCTGCCGTAATCGAGTTTAGAGCGAATGAGAGACCTATATACTTTTAATAGTGTACATTCGTTAGCGCCCCATAGGTAGTGGGAAAGTGTTTTGATAATATTTAAACGTTTTAGGCACTCTGCTCTAGTTTCCTGAATATGTAGTTTCCAAGAAAGTCGGGAGTCGAATATTAGTCCTAGAATTTTGCGGTGATCAACGACTGGGAGAGGGTGGTTATTCACTAAGATTTTAGGGGCAGTGGAGAGTGTTTTTCTGGTAAATTTAATGAGTTGTGATTTTGTAGATGAGAGGGACAGGCCGATAGCAGTCAATCTATTTTGTAATAAGTCCACAGATGTTTGGAGAAGTTTGCAAGTAGTAGTGGTCGCAACACCATGGCAATAAATTACAAGGTCATCAGCATATGAAGTAAATTTGACTGGGGAGGGAAGACTGTGGCATATATGGTTAATTGATAAAATAAACAATGTGGGGCTTAATACAGAGCCCTGAGGGACTCCGTCTTGTTGGATGTGTGGTGATGATATACAACCATTTACAGAGACTCTGAAAGATCTAGAGCTAAGAAAGTGCTTGATGAATTTAAAAATATTACCATTAAGGCCATATAATAATAGTTTATCGAGAATAACCTGTCTAGGTATTTTATCGAAGGCAGCTTCAATATCAAAAATGCAGGCAATCACTTCTTGACTGTTATTAATAGCTCCGGCGATGTGGGTATGAAGGAGGACGAGGTTATCGCTTGTGGAACGATGTCGGCGAAAACCGGATTGTTCTTTAGGTAAAATTTGGTGTTTGTCAATAAACCATAAAAGACGTCTGTTTATCATCTTTTCCATTAATTTGCACATGGTGCAAGTGAGAGAAATCGGTCTATAGGACTGAGGAAAGATTGGTGTTTGGCCATGTTTTAGGACAGGTATAATTACGGATGTGTTCCATTGAGAAGGAAATATTTGAGAAGACCAGATAGAGTTATATATGTCTAACAGGAAAGTGAGGCAGCGGTTGGGTAGGTTTTTAAGAAAAATATAAGGGATATCATCAGGGCCGGCAGAAGTATTTTTGCATGAGGATAAAGCAGATGTAAGTTCAGAAAGTGAGAAAGGAGAATTAATATTGTCGATATCTTGTAAGTGCTGTGAAGTGAGGTTGTAGGAGAGCGGTTCTTGTGTAGAGGATGAAATTAGGGGTTTGAGTTTGTTGTGAAATTGTTCCTCAAATGTATTAGCCAGGGTATTGCAAATAATTTGGCTGTTGCTAGAAGAAGTGCTGTTAGAGATTAAATGGGTAATTTTGGTGTTAGTTTTTTGTCCCTGAACTTGTCGGATTTTTTTCCACATTTGGGAGGGATTTGTGTTATCATTCAAAGACGATACATAGTTATGCCAGGATGTTTTCTTGCTCTGTTTGACAACGTATTTGGCTTTGGCTTTCAGCTTTTTATACTTAATTAGATTTTCAAGACTTTTATGTTTGCGGTATTGATTGAGCGCAGTCTTTGATTGTCGAATTGCGAGTTCACATTGAGAGTTCCACCAAGGAACAACTTTATGTCGGGAGCTAATTGTAGTTTTGCCAATATGAGTTAATGCTGCTTTAATTATGGCATCTGAGAATAGTTTTATGGAATCATCGATATTATTAGAGTTAGGTAATTTACATATTAGGGATTCCGATTTTTTGGAGAACTCTGGCCAATTAGCCTTGTTGAAGCGCCAATAACTTCTCACTGAAACTTGGTCGTAGGTGTTGTCACGTATAATTATAGGGAAATGGTTGCTGTCGTGAAGGTCGTCCGCTGTTTGCCAGGATAATTTGGGGGCCGATTTGGGATCACATATGCTTAGATCGATGGCAGAAAAAGCACCTGAAGCAATGTTAAAGTGGGTGTGTGATCCCGTATTAAGGATACATGAACTAGTGCAATCAAGAATATTTTCAACAACTTTACCACGTCCGAATGTACGCGAGGAGCCCCACATAGTGTTGTGGGCGTTGAAGTCTCCTACAATTATATAGGGTTGGGGGAGTTGGTATACTAAATCAAGAAGTTCTTCTTCCTTTAGAATGTAGTCAGGAGGGATGTATATAGAGCATATTGTAAGTTTGTTAGGGCAGTAAGTAGTGATGGCGACGGCTTCGAGATTGGTAGTCAGAGGAAGAAGAGTGGAGTAATGGTCTTTAGAAGCAAATATAGATGCACCTCCACTAGCTCTGGAGCAGACAGATCTGATGTAATGATACCCTTCAAAATCTTTGAGTGTATGGAGATTAGTTGACGTGAAGTTAGTTTCCTGTAAGCAAATGAAGGTGGGGTTGTGGAGAGATATCAGTAGCTGTAGACGTTCTAAGCGCGGATAATATCCGTCGCAATTCCATTGAATTATAGTGAATATAAAAGTTATAAATTAAGGCAGGTCGGTTTTGTCTAAGGATGGGTCACTGTCATTAGAGCTAACAGATGCAAGACTAACAGTGTCAATAACATCATTTAGATTCATCGTAGCCTTAATTTTTTTTTGTAGGCGAGTTATACGATTTTTAAGTGATCTATCAGAGATATTATGGTATATTTGTTTAAGGTCATCAAGAAGGGCGTTAATGTTCGTAGTAAATTGGTATGCTTCAGCTAAGGGGTCATGGCAGTCGAAAGAATTTTCCAAGAAAGCAATTAGTTGTAGCGAGTTAATTGAAAAGGATGATGGGTTTGCTGCTATAAGATTTTCTATGATTAAGCGGGCAGACGGGCTGATACTGGCTGATGGTTTTGTATCTTTGGTTTTCGATTTTTTTTTAGGGGCTGATTTGGGGGCCCGGAAGGAGGTGTCATCGAGGGAATGTGGATCTATTGGAGTGTGAGTAGTAGGATCTGAAATGGCAATTACAGGGGGAGAATCGAGGCTTGAGTCAGTTGAATGGGCTCTTTTCAGGAGGGCGATAGTAGGAGGTGTAGGTTGAGGTTGATCTAAAGGTAGAGGTGTGATGTTGGATAAATTGTCGGAGGCAGAATTTGGGTCAGAAGTGTGAGAGGTGCCGGAAGGTGCGGTGGGGCTATTGTTGGTGGATTCATTAGGTACTTGGGCGAAACGGGGGTGGGTAGTGGTATCCGGTGGGTTTTGGCAGGTTTCAGCCGTATGTCCGGCTTTTTGGCAAAGGAAACATTCTAGTTTGTCTGATGTAACGAAGATTCGGAAGGAAGTGTTTTCAAAATGTATTAATACGGAGGTTTGTATTTCGAAATTGTCTTTATCTGGTATTACGTAGATAGACCGTCGAAAACTTAATATATGGGAATAATCTTCATCGGGTGAGCCTGTACGAATCTGAGATACAGGTGAGGCTAGTTGCAGACCAAGTTCGTTTTTTAATGCCTGCTCGATAAGTTGATTTGGAATCGATGGACATACATTAGATATTAACAATCTTTTAGTTGGGGAAATGAGTCTGCGGATGTGGACAATTTCATTTTTAACGGAAACGGTGGGATTGTTTTTAAGAAGAATATCGACGTCAGAAATAGAAGCAAGAAAGATGCAAATGCGTTGGTTAGATATGCGGGAAGCGTGGGTAATACGCTTTGGTGTTACGATTTCACCGATCGCCTTAATGTAATCGAAGAGAGCTGTATCCGGAAGAGCATTTAATACTATTGCTTGCTTTCTGCTAGGATATGATGTGGTCGCCGGTGTAGGTTTTGTTGTTTTTGATGTGGTAACAGCTGCGTAGCTTGGAGCGGTGGGTTGAAGAAGCATTTTTAAATATTCTGGATGCCAAAATATTTAATGAAAATCAGGCGCAATGCCTGGCCTATTTATTGTGTTTGTATCAATTATAAAGTTTACATACCAAGTTGTTTCACAAAAAACTTTTCACTTTCAATAATTACTTGATAACAAAACACATTAACTGACAAGTTTTTTTATAAGAAATACTATTTGAAGAAGCCGAGGTGTTGACTCGTTGGCTTTTCGAATAGGAATGAAAGATTGAATTGAAATATCAATGATGATCGGTTTTGGTGATAATGTTAGAACTTATGAAGAAGTGCGTAATATTTTTAATGATTGCATACTGTAAAATCCTTTATTACGTTTAACAGTTATTAAATAATTACAATGGTTCAGTGTAACTGGCATGGAATTAACAAAAAACTGAAAGGCCGCAACGTTGAAACTATTAGACGCCATTATATTAGTTGAATCACCCTCAAACTGACGTTATTTTGGGAAAATATTGAAAAGTGAAAAGTATCATCCGTATTATTAGATACTACAATTAGTTCAAGGATTGTCAGATAATGATTTTGACCTAGTTTGGCAAACGAAAGATGGATATATGTAATTACGACGCACATTTTGCAACTAATATAAGGTTTTCCGATGAGGCAACTCCTTTGTTTAAATGGAACACTTAACCGCTATAACTAAAGCTATTGGTCAAATGAGAATCCACATTGGATGCATGAAGCCCATACCCAACGTCCACAAAAGTTGAATGTTTGGATAAACTACTTTCATATTTTAATTTAAAATGAATCAAATGAGTTATAATATAGTAAACGTCAAGTGCTTTAATTTCTCGTTTTTTACAGATTATTTACATAAGTCTTGGTTGTACGCATTCAAAATAAGACCTATCAAAATTTTCAAACGTTAGGGTGTCCCATTTAAATTTAAAAAGTTTTCGTTTTAAAGATATTCACTTCGTTGCATACTTTATATCAATACGTAAAGTATTAGTTTTAATCCCTGGCTGGCCTGGCATGTGTCCTTTATTCGGCGAAGTATCTACAAAATAATAGAGGAAAGTGCCCAAAAGTGGACCCCCATTTTGTTTTTATTTTTTGTTAATAGGTAGACTCTGGAAATTCACGTTTTATGAGCATTCCATGTATACTTCATTTAGTTGTTCATGGCTTTAAGTGTTATTTTCAAGAGTTTGAAGTCCTTTTATTATTTAAAAAAAAATTCACCCTTTTTGATTTTAAAAAAATGGTGCCTAATTTGGACATCCTATAAAAACATTCTAATTAGCAATGAAAATGAGTCAAAACGATGATACAGCGAAATAAAACACAATCAAAGTTTCAATTAGTTGTGCTTTATAGGGCGAAGCAGTAATGACTGTAGACTGACAAGTTTTCCGCCCCCCTAATTGAGGTCCTCTTTTTTATTTTCGGGACAGGACATATGTCGAATGGACTAAATGCGTTCAAGGAGCTAATTTCTGGTGATGTGCAATGTGGTGGTGGAGTCAACCACAAATATGCTGACGATTCGTCTGCCTGTGCTGCAGAAGATGTCGATGGGTCGCCTGATGTCAACGGTTGTCTATCACCGATTTCATACAAAGTAGATGATGGTTTTTTGTTCGCTTCTTTAATATATTCTGCATCTGAGAACAAATGCCTGATCAGGGATCCTCGTCACCTGAAATCCGTTGATAGCAATTTGAGCTATTTGGCATTTGCTCGTTAGTTGATAGCTTGAGCACGCTAATATTGACTCATCCACAGCCTAACTTCTTCGCTGTAGTATGTTTTCAAATGACTCATGAACGTCCTATCCAAAGGCTCTAATTTGTGTGAACAATGGGGGAGCAGTGACACTATGGTAACATGGTTTAATCTATCTAGATCAATGACGTCAATGTTCTGTTTATGGCTAGAGTGCCCATCCAAAATGAGTAATGCTGGCTTTTGATCTGTAGGACGACACCAGTCTATGAAATATTAAAATCATTGGGTGGAAAGATTGTATTGTATACAACCAGAAGGATGCACTGCAAATATCGTCCCCGGCGGTGCACCTTTCTTCAATGGCTCACTCATTTTTTGGCCCGGAAAAATTATTAGAGAAGGTACAAAAGAACTAGCAGCATTCATACAGCAGACACTAATTACAAGTGCTCCTCTTTCTTCTGAAGTCAAAGCACCTAATTGTTTTCCCCTTCATTCCCCTTTCCAAGAGGTTGTAGAAATCCTCTGTATTTTCTTTGCTGAAACCAAGGCCCTGCTGTAAGATGTACCAGACGGTTTCGTTTCTGACAATTTAGCCTGATGACGTTTTTAAAAAACGTTGAACCTACTTTCTTCGTGCGATGTCATTTTTAAACGGATATTTAATGTCGTTCTTTTCTGCCAACTGAACAGCCGTTCTCCTCAGATCACTACGAGTAAGCCCAGAAAACGAAGCCTCCATAGCAAGACAATAATTGACAAGCTGATTCTTAAGTCTATTGCTTAAAACTGTACGTCTGTTCCTTTTAACGTTCACTACTTCCTCTGATGCGCCATATTTCATGTTAAATAATCTCATTACCGTAGTTTTCGGTACATTATACTGCTTACTTGCATTTTTCCAACCCGTCTTTTTACTTCTAATAGCATATATAGCTTCTTTCATTTTTGACAAACTTCACCCCTTCTGCGTTGACTTTGGCTTATTCATTCTGAAACAGAAAACCAAAAGAATACGTTATATGCGATGGAAGCTGACATTTCTAGTTCCAGTTAGGTATTTGAGCAACCATCATACCAGATTTATAATTAAAATAACTTTTTCGATAAACGTCGAAATAAAATAACTTGATATAAACATGTTCCCTAATCCTTCCCATTAAAGAATATATCTTCTTCTCATTGCGCCGTCTCCTTTCGAAGGTTGGCGATCCAAATGGCAGTTGTAGTTTTGGAAACTGCTGCGCGAAAGATCTCTGCGGATGAGCGGTCGAACCATCTCCTCAGGTCTTTCAGCCACGAGTTCTGGCGTCTTCCTACTGATCTTTTGCCCTGTACTTTTCCTTCCAGTATATCTTGAAGTAATTCATATCATTCGCCTCTCAGCACATGACCCAAGTATTGCATTTTCCTCTCTTTGATTATTCTTAGTAATTCTTTTTGTTTACACATGCGACGAAGTACCTCTCAACATTAGTAACTCTTTGTACCCATGGAATCCTCAACATTCGTCTGTATATATACATCTCAAAGGCATCTATTCTTTTTTCTATTTCAGAGTCCATTGTCCAACTTTCACAGCCATACAGTAAGACAGAAAAAATGTAACATCTGATCATTCGGATTCTAAGATGTAGACTAAGGTCTGATCTTGTAAAAAATGTTTTAATGCTCATGAATGTTTTCCTTGCTTGTTCGATTCTTGATAGGATTTCTTTTTTTGGATTACACTGACTATTGATATTTGTTCCCAAATATTTTATGGAATTTACCTGTTCTATTATTTGACCCTTGGCATACACCTGTACGTTTATTGGTGTCTTTGAAAATACTAAAGTTTTAGTTTTGGAAACGTTTAGATGTAAACCGAACATTTCGCTGTGGTGAACTACCGCATTTATTATATTTTGTAGTTCTTGTGCGTTGCTTGCTATTAAGACGGTATCATCAGCATATCTGATGTTGTCTATGCTGATTCCGTTAATCTTAATTCCGCCTTGGACCTCGTCTAATGCTATCCTGTCAGTAACAATCAAAAAGTAGGTCGGTCTTAATTGTTTGATGACGCTCAAAACGTTTGTTGCCATCTGATTGTGCGACAGTTTGACCAAGTGACGCAAGCGTTCCAATACATAGCGGCGAAAGCATAAACTAATATTTAGTGGCATTCCCAACATAGTGCAGCACATCGAAAAATCAAAAAGGCTGAGGGGTCCTCTTTATGGCCTGGGTCCGAATTTAGGTACTAACCTCAATATAGAAATAATATAGAATACCAAGTTTATAAACATGAAACTAAGTAAGAATACTAAACCATTAAGTATACTGTTTCCATAGCCTTTTTCCGTTCCACTGTGGTATGAAGATTTTATGATGACTCGAAGATTGAATTAAGAAGATCCACTACCACTGCGGAAGGATTTGCTCGTTATTAAGTAATAAAAATAAATCATTGATTAATAAATCCGTTTTTATTGTCACATGTAAAATTCACAAAAATCAAGTAAACAAAAATCATGGGCGGACCTATACAAAGGTGTACATTAGATATTTATTTTTAAATTTCTATTTCCTTTGAAAACGCAAATTTTGAATGACATTTTTATATCTATAATTAAACGCAATCTATATCCCGCAAATGAAACGTATTCGGTATAGTAAAATTGTTTTAGAGACCTTGTGATATGCCATTAGGATAGCAGCGATTAGATTCATCTCAACCATAACGAGCTCACAGCGACCATTGTTTTTACAAGCCCTACGACGCTTATTGGAATAAACGGTAGTCTCGTTCGTTACGACAAACGACCGGTGCAACGAAAGATTCACGGTTGTCGGTTGTACAGCGACTTACAAAGCGAAGCTTGATTTCTATCGCCTTGTAGATATAAATAATTTAATGAGTAATCTATCCATAGAAGGGAAGTAGAATCGTTTAATTCACTCTCTGGTGCACTTTATTTACCGCGTGTAGATACACGGATCATGAGTGTATAACCAAGGATTCTCACGGCGGGTGATGAACTAATCGCTGGATAAAAAGGTTCGTGTTATTATTTGATGGTGCTTTTACGTTACTTACTGTGCGCGGTGCCGTACACTGAGCTACCAAGTTTTTTTATAGACCAGAGAAATTAGTAAATAAAAAGCCTTTTTCATGACACTCTTTGATACAGGTATCTAATAACTGCTTTTGATAAATTTGGTGATAAATAGGTAGATACGTTTATTGACAATTTTTACATAGAAAACACTACATGTCATGTCACAATATAAATAAGTCACTTATACATAGGAAATAACTAAGCAATAATACAAGAACACATAATATAACATATAAGTAAAGGGGCTAGGAGTGTTCGGCGTATTTTCCCATGTAAATCTCCATAAGAAATCGCTAAGGTCCATTCTGCTCATTTTTGACGCTTTTCGAAGTGGAGGCGCGACCACTTGGTGGATCGCGACGTATGAGGTGTCAAACGAACGGGAAGGGGGCGGGGAACACGAAAAGGAAAAAAACAAAGATGGCGGCATAGTCAAAACGGCACTATAACGTATCTCCGGATCTATTGGTCCGATTGCAACGTATGAGGTGTCAAACGAACGGGAAGGGGACGGGAAACACGTAGAGGGAAAAAACAAAGATGGCGGCATAGTCAAAACGGCACTATAACGTATCTCCGGATCTATTGGTCCGATTGCAACGTATGAGGTGTCAAACGAACGGGAAGGGGACGGGGAACACGTAGAGGGAAAAAACAAAGATGGCGGCATAGTCAAAACGGCACTATAACGTATCTCCGGATCTATTGGTCCGATTGCAACGTATCAGGCGTCAAATGAAAGAGGAGGGGTAATGAATACATGAAGATGAAAAACAAGCAACAAAATCAATGCCAAAACGGCACTATAACGTATCTCAGGGTCTATTGGTCCGATTGCGACGTATAAGGCGTCAAATGAAATAGGAGGGGGTAACGAATACATTGAGATGAAAAAAACAAGCAACAAAATCAATTCCAAAATGGCACTATAACGTATCTTAAGGTCTATTAACCTGATTACTACGTATGAGGTATCAAATGAATATAACGTACAGCAGCGGATTTCGCTGAAAATAAAACGAATAGGAACGTTTACCATTCTTACACTATGACCAAACCAACATTCATCCACTCTATAATCTCCACAGTAACACATGAAAAGTAACGAGCTGCATACTATATTTTATACATACTACATAAAAATGTTAGCAAGGACAGTCAAGCAATAAGTAATGCATAAATGTAATAAGTAATGGGTAATGTAATAAGTAATAAACTGCTGTTAGTATCTAAGCAAAGGAATGATAGTAAGTTAACGAATATAGAGCCATGCATAAAAATGATTAAAAGCATGCCATGAAAGGAACGTAGTCAATTCGGTTCAAACAAACATTTGTTGAAAAACAAAAATTTATTCTTAACGGCAGTCACCAACGTGAAGGTACGACTACACGACCGCCGGGAGAGGTAATGTTAGTATGGGACAAACAGTTAGTATGAATGAAGTCATTTACATAATATGATAATTTATTTAATAATTATACTTAACTTATTAAGATCAGCACATAATTTAACATGGTTTAGAAGACATCTTTTATTGATGGACATCTTTTATGTTAAGACATCGACACTTTGGTGTAAATTCATTAGTTACTATGTTGTATAGCGTTCAAATGAATTATTGGGGGCTAATAACTCTAGGTTATCTTTAAAAATAGGAAATTCTCCGACTCCTGTTTTGGGACAGGCTATCGAAGAATTGACTTAAATCTAAATCGAGGAAGACCAATAAGTTATCGATTGTCTTAGGAGGCTGCACGAACACATAGCTCTGGAGTTAACCAGAACGGTTCATTAATTTGCCAGTGGTCCATGATATCTTTTTAGTGGTCATATCTAAACATCTTTTTTAAATGTGCTAATCTTAAGTATCGTGATTTAGAAATAATATTTAGAAAATTAAGATCTATTACAATTATCATATAATATAAACAACGAAAAGCGAAATGAAATGGTGAAATAATGACTAATAAATTCTGAATCAGATATATTTTAAGTTGTAATAAATAAACCACGTTATAAAAAATGACAATATACAATTTGCATCCATCTTAAAGTCAATCATCAAGGATAAATGTTAAAATATGACTATTGATATATTAGATATATTACTTTGTGTTAATCAACATCCATCTTAGAATCAATTAAATAATGCCCCCACGGAAGTGTATCATATGACTCCGGAAGGTGATGTCTTTTATCATCATTGGGGCTTAGCGCAATCTTGCTTTGTGTTATGGTATAAACATGGTGCTTATCTGAGCGTATTAGATTCTGTGAAGCATACACCTTTTTTAAGTTATCCAAACACTCTACATAGTCCTCAAACGTAATTTTCGTGTTCACCACAGATTTCTTTACCCCCTTCGCCTTCTTTGTCACACCATAAATTTTAATAATTGCATCAATCTCATCATCCTCATATTCTTCCTCTTTCAACTTCCTCCTCTTTGCTTCGATCTTATCTTCTGTGATAACTACTTTTGTTGTATACAATTTAGATCGGAGCCCTATGTAGTCAGTCATTATTCGGCCTTCATTCTCATCTTTCATCATACCCAACACCTTCTTGTTAACCTGAGGGATACCATAAATATTGTCTTTACGATAGTCTGAGGTATCAAAATATTTATAGCAATCTTCTTTCATAGCATCATATGGGTCTTGTTCACGTATTTCCACGATTACACTATCGGTATCAGTATAGCAAGTTGTAAAGTTTTCACCGAACCTACTAGCTAAGTATCCATATTGAAAATCATAGATTGTCGTTTTAGCCAAGTCTAAAATACACATTCCGATATAGATTGGTTTATCTAACCATATTTCACTTCTACGCATCTCAACAGCTACCAAGTTTTCACTAAAAATCGTTGCATTCTTAAACAATGGGCTACTTATTCTAGCTTCAGCTCCGTAACGACCCTCCCACAAAGTAAGCAACTTTATATCAACGCGCTTGCGCACTGATTCCATAGTCTTCCCGAACACTGCATTATTCATAAGCTTAAAAAGGTCCTTTTCAAACTCATTTTTCGCTGCCTTCCGGAGATTTGTATTAAGATCGATATATGGCTTTAACCATGGAGCCTGTTTGAATTTCAATACTCTATGTATCTTTTTCAGGATCAATCCATTTGCAAGCGCCTGTTTGAGTGCTCTATAATGTATTACATATCTTTCTTTATCTTGTAGGGTAGCCATTAATTTAGTCTGCTCTCGCGGACGTGTAGGAGGAAGCATAGTCTTAGAATTTAAAGACTCAGGACAAAACGGGATATCTTTATGACGATCATGAAGATGTTGAGGGTACGCCAGATCAACCTCGAGAATGTACCCTTCAGAAGCATCGTCGGCAATGGAAAGGACATCAATATTGGCATCGACCCACTCGAAACCCCCATATGGAAGATATTGAGACATGGCCCAACCATACTGATTATTAACATCAAAATACATAAGAAACGTTTTTGGTTTAGATGGGTCATAGTTGTTGATGTATGGATTGTTAGCTTTCACACGTCTTTTAGAGCAAACTTGACTAAGACCACCACGAATACCACGTTCAACAAACAAATGCATGTCAGGATCGGTTAAAAGCTCCAGTTCTTGACCTGTATATTTAAGCATTGCATCCCACGTAAAACCAGGTAAAGTATAATAGTGAGCAGGGTCAAGATTATAAGTTCGAAGAGAGCTGGATCGGAATCGCTCAAAGATATCTGCAAGAAGAAGAATGTCAGTTTTCATATATAAATCGACATAATCCCCGAGAGTTGCACAATTGAATGACGACCAGACTTCTTGAGCGCGACGATAATGTGGACGAGGACATGGTTTATCCTCAAGTTTATTGTAAAAAGACTCAATAGGAGGTAGAGACGTTTCAGCAAATTTATTAAATGAATCAATATAATCATATGGCATGATACCTTTTTTAGTTAGAAGATGGAAATTCTCCTCAGGAAGCGAAGTATATTGGGACTTGAGATTAGGAAACTCGGGGAGGTACGAAGCTAATTTATCAAGAGAATAAGACATAAATCGATAACTATCAATAAAACGGAATTTAATTCGAGCATCATCAATATGTTTTGTAAAAGAAATGTATTTTTCCTTAGTAATAGGAAGAAGATCTACGGGACCTTTGATGTGTGTAGCAATATCGTTAATAATAAAATGTGCGTCATATCCGGAGAGATTATGAAATATTATTGGAATTGTATGAACATCTTTGTAATTAATGTTACACCCTTCGTGAGCTGCACCTCTATAATTATTGTCAGGAATAAAGTGATCATGGTCTCGCACTTTCTTATCATTGGGGGAAAAGCGCTGCTCACAGATATGGCAATGAGTGGCTGCATGGAAATCGCTCTCTTGCTGAGTTGTCATATTTATATCATATGGGCACATAAACACCGTAGAAACATCCTCAGCAAGCTGATTAAGTTTATCTGCGAACCATTTCATGCAATCCTTTCCTCTATATGAGTCATAAAACGACAAAGTGTCATCATACGAGCATTTAAAGAAATAACCAACTGCTACAGGAATATGTTCTTGAGGTTTTTTAGGATCTCCTGTACGTTTCAAAGCACTCTCGAGATCTGCGTACACGGCGAAGGGAGCTTTAATCTTATTCCGGAAATTCTTAAATTTCAACATTTTATTGCTTTCCTCGGGCATTTTAATGGCTGTTTCATTAATTCTTATGCAATCTACTGTGTGAGCTTCTAGCTGAGTAGATGATGAAAACGGTTGTAGGCATCTATCACATATAAGATCTGATCGACCGCTGCAGCATGCCTTATGAATATTTAACTTTTCTTGTGATCGAAAGTAATGGAGGCAGCCATCGCAGAAATATTTGGTTCCTTTACGTTTGCTAAGCTGCTTGGAGAGGAGGCGGGACAAACTTTTTAGCCAAACGTAATGGTATCTAATAGGACCTTCGGTATCATCATATTTATCTTGAATTAAAAGCAAATTCACATGTTTATCCTTCTTGTTTTTAGTTAGAAATGTAGGAAGGGTCGCAAAATCTCCTTTTTCTTTTTTCAAAACGTATACATTAATTGAAATATCATTCTGTTTTTCAAAATTAGGAATCTGCCTCATCGTCATTGGCCACTGTATTCCCTTCAACTTTAATATGCTCGAGTAGTGTGGGTAAGATGTCATTAAAGCAGAGTTATTTCGACATGGATATAATGCCGATACGACAGCCCACGCAAAGCATGCCTCATCATCGTTTTTAACATTAATACATGCCTGTTTTCTTTTTATTTGAGGAGGAAGTTCGACGTATGAGGAGCCTAGTTGAGGTGTAAATTTGTTAATGTTTACCCCCAGGTTAACAACAGCCTTTAGTGCCCAGCCACTATCTCTCTCTTGGAATTCCTCCAGCTTTTTGCTGAGGGGTTCAGACACATGGTTTTCAAACCATTCGTCAAGATTTGTGTCTTTGTATATTGGAGAGTTTGATGTGGTAAAATATTTGGTGTCTTTTAGGATTTTCTCACCGCTAGCTATCTCGAATTCTCCCCCAAAAGCAGTATTAACTTTAACTACCTCATCCTTCTTTAGCGCGTTTTGAATCCTACGTTTGAATAGCGCCTTACAATCTACCAGGAAACTACCCGGATCCTTATGTTTAAGGTTTGTGATCACTCCAGTTCGAATTCTTGAGTTGAACGCTGATAAGGAATCATCCCATTGTACCCTCTTGTACGCAGTCTCCGGTCGAGTGTTAAGTCCCGTCCCCTTCTTTTGTTCGGCCTTCAGTTGGTTTCTCAACGTTTTCACATGCCTCATCTGAGCTTCTAAATGCTGCTTCTCACCCATCGTCTTGGCATATCTCATCGAATCTCGTATCTTTTTACTCGCTTTCCTACACTCAGTCAGCCCTTTCTTAACAGTATCTTCCTGATAATCATTTCTAATCAACCCCAAGATGGATGCAATTAGCTGAATAAGTTTAGCAATCATGTTTAAACAAAACAAGCAAATATTCAAAAATAGATTAAGAAATAAAAAATTTTCAAAAAAACGTTATATCAAAAAAATCAAAATATTCAAAGAAATCAAAATTTTCAAAATTTATCACTCACCAGAGCACAGATTTAAACTCACCAAAGCACACGTCTGTACGCTAGGAATATCTGAAACAGAATGAAGAAAATACCATAATGCAGGGTATAAGGTAAACTTTAGTCGGACGGAAAACTGAATGGTATTATAAAAGGCTCCTCAAATGCACAATGCCAATACAAGTACAATAAATACCTACACAATAAGCATAATATACAGGCTTTCCATTTTAAGTTTGTTTAAAAGAGAAAGGCATAGCATAACATATTAATCAGATAGTTGTCAACAATAGCCATAGATATCGTCACCAAAGAAAATTTAGATATGAATATCTGAAAATCAAGATTACCTCACGTGTTCAGCACTAAGAATCTCGATAACTTTGAATAATACCATCAAGTTCCCACTCCTCCAACAGTCAAAAATCTTGACTACCCCACCACTTTTAGCACAAACATACTTGATAACTGCTATAATACCATCAAGTTCTCACGTTTTATCAGTAAATCATGGCCCGATTCTAAAGAAAATGTCAGTATCAATATGCTAGAAGACCAGTACAGTGTGAAATTTATGTTAAAACACAAAAGACGCTCAATACTGAGTGTTTACAGAGGATAATATAGAAAAAATAACAAAAAACAGAGCTCGTCGGAAATAAGCAGAATCACAATAAAAAAGTATTCATAACTAAAATAGTTATGATTCTTAGAAACGTATAAAGTATAAATGTCACCTAAATTACTGGCTAATAGTATAAAATATAAAATTAGATTTAACACACTTATTCTTACGTGATAAGCCCTAATACTATCTCTAAACTATAAAAATTTAAACAAAAGACGCAAGAATAGTAGAAAAATATTTCTATTCGCAACTAAACACATATTTTTAAAGGAAATCTGAACACACAACTACTAAAACAGCAATAATTGTAACTAAAAAAGATCTAATTAAAAAATAATAAAGGCCAGATTCTAAAGAATTTTAAAAATGACAGTATCAGTATGCTAGTAGACCAGTACAGAGGATAATATAGAAAAAAAAAAATAACAAAAACAGAGCTCGTCGGAAATAACCAGAATCATAATAAAAAAAAAAGTATTCAAAACTAAAATAGTTATGATTATAAGAAACGTATAAAGTATAAATGTCACCTAAATTACTGGATAACCGTGGTAAGCCCTATTACTAACTCTAAGCTTTATAAATTTAAACAAAAGAAGCAAGAATAGTAGAAAAATAATTCTATTCTCAACTAAACGCATGCTTTTAAAGGAAATCCGAACACACAACTACTAAAAATTCAATAATTATAATTAAAAAAAGATCTAATTAATAAATAAAAAACAATAAAACAAATAATATTCTCTAAAATAAATATAAACTCACCAAGGTTTAATAAAAACTCACACACTGAATACACAAAAATTTAAACGTTGTTTATCCATCCGCAGTAAAACTAAAACTGATTTTAAAATATATTTTACTAGCGTGTGCAGGCTCGATTAACCTTGTATCTATTTATAAAATTGCATATGTTTCCTGCGACAGGGAAACGCCACCGTGAGAAATGATTAAAGGATGCAGATGCATCCGGTGACGTCAGAGTTCTCGTTACCATATTTTATGATATAGTTAGATTTCCAAGTTTTATTATATACGAGGTTAGTCACAAATTACTCATAAAATATTATTGCAAAAATTTAGAAGTTAAAGCATGAGATTGATCAAAAATTATTCTCTTTGTTAGTCATTCGTCTTCTTATCTTTCCAAGTGTAATTATCTACGAGGGTAGTCACAAATTACTCATTAAATATAATTGATAAAGTTCACGTCACGTATCACACGTCACGTTACGTGGGACACGTGTTCACGTCACGTTTTCACGTGCGTCACATCTTCACGTCACGTTACGTGCGCCACGGGTTCACGTCCGTAAAAGACAAGCTGAGACTTAAAAGTCCATTTACAGGAAAACATAACCAATTTTATAGCTTTAGCAATCTCCACAGGCAAATGGACCGGCTATTTGTTAAATGAATATGTAGAATGATAATTGTAATTTGGTGAAAATCAACATTTGTAATTATTATAAGTAGAAAATAAAAACTCTAAAAAATATTCATTGTTTGCATCTATACCATTGTCTATGATTATTTAACCATGACATAGGTCTTTTGGTACACATTTGCCTTAGCTATCAGTGTTCTCATTGTCAGCCTGAACATCATCTGAGACTATCAGAGTACTATCCGAACACCATCAGAGGCTATCTGACCACTATCTGAACACTATCAGATACTATCTGACAACTATCAGAACACCATCAGAGACGTTAGGTTAGCTCGAATGTCAGATCAAACATCACGTTTTATATCGTTAGGTCTACGTCAGATCACGTTAGGTTAGGTTAGGAGTTCGTTAGGGCACGTTTTACGACCCTTGGATCGATTTTGACGTTGAGATGTCATACAATCACGTATGTCATTGTGGTAACGTCCACTGATAGACATGAGCCTGTTACGTTCGCCGCTAGACATAGGCCTCCAGCAAAAATAAACTAATTCCACATCTTCGCAGTTATTGGAACGATTTCATGCATCACGTTTTACGTCACATGCGTCACGTTTCACGTCAAATTTCACGCTTTCGGCGACATTTTTGTCACATGTCACGTTTTGCAATAATACACTAGGTTAGACCAGAACGCAACGTTCACAATAGGTTAAGTTAGATCCAGAAATGCCACGTATGTTAGGTTAGAGCCATAAATGTTACGTAAAATACTTTTAGAAATTAAAGTATAAACGGTACATTTTTACGTGAAGACATCACGCGTCACATCCAAACGTCACGAATCACACCAAAAACGTCACGTTTTAAAGTCAACACGTCACACCTTACATATGGATAACATGGGAGTAAAGCGTCTTTTTCGTCTCTTGAGTAAAGTTAGCGATGGTTGAGCGATAGTTAATTTATTAGGTTAGGTCGTGCCGCGAAGCGACCCACCTAACCTAATAAATTAACTATCGCTCAACCATCGCTAACTTTACTCAAGAGACGAAAAAGACGCTTTACTCCCATGTTATCCATATGTAAGGTGTGACGTGTTGACTTTAAAACGTGACGTTTTTGGTGTGATTCGTGACGTTTGGATGTGACGCGTGATGTCTTCACGTAAAAATGTACCGTTTATACTTTAATTTCTAAAAGTATTTTACGTAACATTTATGGCTCTAACCTAACATACGTGGCATTTCTGGATCTAACTTAACCTATTGTGAACGTTGCGTTCTGGTCTAACCTAGTGTATTATTGCAAAACGTGACATGTGACAAAAATGTCGCCGAAAGCGTGAAATTTGACGTGAAACGTGACGCATGTGACGTAAAACGTGATGCATGAAATCGTTCCAATAACTGCGAAGATGTGGAATTAGTTTATTTTTGCTGGAGGCCTATGTCTAGCGGCGAACGTAACAGGCTCATGTCTATCAGTGGACGTTACCACAATGACATACGTGATTGTATGACATCTCAACGTCAAAATCGATCCAAGGGTCGTAAAACGTGCCCTAACGAACTCCTAACCTAACCTAACGTGATCTGACGTAGACCTAACGATATAAAACGTGATGTTTGATCTGACATTCGAGCTAACCTAACGTCTCTGATGGTGTTCTGATAGTTGTCAGATAGTATCTGATAGTGTTCAGATAGTGGTCAGATAGCCTCTGATGGTGTTCGGATAGTACTCTGATAGTCTCAGATGATGTTCAGGCTGACAATGAGAACACTGATAGCTAAGGCAAATGTGTACCAAAAGACCTATGTCATGGTTAAATAATCATAGACAATGGTATAGATGCAAACAATGAATATTTTTTAGAGTTTTTATTTTCTACTTATAATAATTACAAATGTTGATTTTCACCAAATTACAATTATCATTCTACATATTCATTTAACAAATAGCCGGTCCATTTGCCTGTGGAGATTGCTAAAGCTATAAAATTGGTTATGTTTTCCTGTAAATGGACTTTTAAGTCTCAGCTTGTCTTTTACGGACGTGAACCCGTGGCGCACGTAACGTGACGTGAAGATGTGACGCACGTGAAAACGTGACGTGAACACGTGTCCCACGTAACGTGACGTGTGATACGTGACGTGAACTTTATCAATTATATTTAATGAGTAATTTGTGACTACCCTCGTAGATAATTACACTTGGAAAGATAAGAAGACGAATGACTAACAAAGAGAATAATTTTTGATCAATCTCATGCTTTAACTTCTAAATTTTTGCAATAATATTTTATGAGTAATTTGTGACTAACCTCGTATATAATAAAACTTGGAAATCTAACTATATCATAAAATATGGTAACGAGAACTCTGACGTCACCGGATGCATCTGCATCCTTTAATCATTTCTCACGGTGGCGTTTCCCTGTCGCAGGAAACATATGCAATTTTATAAATAGATACAAGGTTAATCGAGCCTGCACACGCTAGTAAAATATATTTTAAAATCAGTTTTAGTTTTACTGCGGATGGATAAACAACGTTTAAATTTTTGTGTATTCAGTGTGTGAGTTTTTATTAAACCTTGGTGAGTTTATATTTATTTTAGAGAATATTATTTGTTTTATTGTTTTTTATTTATTAATTAGATCTTTTTTTAATTATAATTATTGAATTTTTAGTAGTTGTGTGTTCGGATTTCCTTTAAAAGCATGCGTTTAGTTGAGAATAGAATTATTTTTCTACTATTCTTGCTTCTTTTGTTTAAATTTATAAAGCTTAGAGTTAGTAATAGGGCTTACCACGGTTATCCAGTAATTTAGGTGACATTTATACTTTATACGTTTCTTATAATCATAACTATTTTAGTTTTGAATACTTTTTTTTTTATTATGATTCTGGTTATTTCCGACGAGCTCTGTTTTTGTTATTTTTTTTTTTCTATATTATCCTCTGTACTGGTCTACTAGCATACTGATACTGTCATTTTTAAAATTCTTTAGAATCTGGCCTTTATTATTTTTTAATTAGATCTTTTTTAGTTACAATTATTGCTGTTTTAGTAGTTGTGTGTTCAGATTTCCTTTAAAAATATGTGTTTAGTTGCGAATAGAAATATTTTTCTACTATTCTTGCGTCTTTTGTTTAAATTTTTATAGTTTAGAGATAGTATTAGGGCTTATCACGTAAGAATAAGTGTGTTAAATCTAATTTTATATTTTATACTATTAGCCAGTAATTTAGGTGACATTTATACTTTATACGTTTCTAAGAATCATAACTATTTTAGTTATGAATACTTTTTTATTGTGATTCTGCTTATTTCCGACGAGCTCTGTTTTTTGTTATTTTTTCTATATTATCCTCTGTAAACACTCAGTATTGAGCGTCTTTTGTGTTTTAACATAAATTTCACACTGTACTGGTCTTCTAGCATATTGATACTGACATTTTCTTTAGAATCGGGCCATGATTTACTGATAAAACGTGAGAACTTGATGGTATTATAGCAGTTATCAAGTATGTTTGTGCTAAAAGTGGTGGGGTAGTCAAGATTTTTGACTGTTGGAGGAGTGGGAACTTGATGGTATTATTCAAAGTTATCGAGATTCTTAGTGCTGAACACGTGAGGTAATCTTGATTTTCAGATATTCATATCTAAATTTTCTTTGGTGACGATATCTATGGCTATTGTTGACAACTATCTGATTAATATGTTATGCTATGCCTTTCTCTTTTAAACAAACTTAAAATGGAAAGCCTGTATATTATGCTTATTGTGTAGGTATTTATTGTACTTGTATTGGCATTGTGCATTTGAGGAGCCTTTTATAATACCATTCAGTTTTCCGTCCGACTAAAGTTTACCTTATACCCTGCATTATGGTATTTTCTTCATTCTGTTTCAGATATTCCTAGCGTACAGACGTGTGCTTTGGTGAGTTTAAATCTGTGCTCTGGTGAGTGATAAATTTTGAAAATTTTGATTTCTTTGAATATTTTGATTTTTTTGATATAACGTTTTTTTGAAAATTTTTTATTTCTTAATCTATTTTTGAATATTTGCTTGTTTTGTTTAAACATGATTGCTAAACTTATTCAGCTAATTGCATCCATCTTGGGGTTGATTAGAAATGATTATCAGGAAGATACTGTTAAGAAAGGGCTGACTGAGTGTAGGAAAGCGAGTAAAAAGATACGAGATTCGATGAGATATGCCAAGACGATGGGTGAGAAGCAGCATTTAGAAGCTCAGATGAGGCATGTGAAAACGTTGAGAAACCAACTGAAGGCCGAACAAAAGAAGGGGACGGGACTTAACACTCGACCGGAGACTGCGTACAAGAGGGTACAATGGGATGATTCCTTATCAGCGTTCAACTCAAGAATTCGAACTGGAGTGATCACAAACCTTAAACATAAGGATCCGGGTAGTTTCCTGGTAGATTGTAAGGCGCTATTCAAACGTAGGATTCAAAACGCGCTAAAGAAGGATGAGGTAGTTAAAGTTAATACTGCTTTTGGGGGAGAATTCGAGATAGCTAGCGGTGAGAAAATCCTAAAAGACACCAAATATTTTACCACATCAAACTCTCCAATATACAAAGACACAAATCTTGACGAATGGTTTGAAAACCATGTGTCTGAACCCCTCAGCAAAAAGCTGGAGGAATTCCAAGAGAGAGATAGTGGCTGGGCACTAAAGGCTGTTGTTAACCTGGGGGTAAACATTAACAAATTTACACCTCAACTAGGCTCCTCATACGTCGAACTTCCTCCTCAAATAAAAAGAAAACAGGCATGTATTAATGTTAAAAACGATGATGAGGCATGCTTTGCGTGGGCTGTCGTATCGGCATTATATCCATGTCGAAATAACTCTGCTTTAATGACATCTTACCCACACTACTCGAGCATATTAAAGTTGAAGGGAATACAGTGGCCAATGACGATGAGGCAGATTCCTAATTTTGAAAAACAGAATGATATTTCAATTAATGTATACGTTTTGAAAAAAGAAAAAGGAGATTTTGCGACCCTTCCTACATTTCTAACTAAAAACAAGAAGGATAAACATGTGAATTTGCTTTTAATTCAAGATAAATATGATGATACCGAAGGTCCTATTAGATACCATTACGTTTGGCTAAAAAGTTTGTCCCGCCTCCTCTCCAAGCAGCTTAGCAAACGTAAAGGAACCAAATATTTCTGCGATGGCTGCCTCCATTACTTTCGATCACAAGAAAAGTTAAATATTCATAAGGCATGCTGCAGCGGTCGATCAGATCTTATATGTGATAGATGCCTACAACCGTTTTCATCATCTACTCAGCTAGAAGCTCACACAGTAGATTGCATAAGAATTAATGAAACAGCCATTAAAATGCCCGAGGAAAGCAATAAAATGTTGAAATTTAAGAATTTCCGGAATAAGATTAAAGCTCCCTTCGCCGTGTACGCAGATCTCGAGAGTGCTTTGAAACGTACAGGAGATCCTAAAAAACCTCAAGAACATATTCCTGTAGCAGTTGGTTATTTCTTTAAATGCTCGTATGATGACACTTTGTCGTTTTATGACTCATATAGAGGAAAGGATTGCATGAAATGGTTCGCAGATAAACTTAATCAGCTTGCTGAGGATGTTTCTACGGTGTTTATGTGCCCATATGATATAAATATGACAACTCAGCAAGAGAGCGATTTCCATGCAGCCACTCATTGCCATATCTGTGAGCAGCGCTTTTCCCCCAATGATAAGAAAGTGCGAGACCATGATCACTTTATTCCTGACAATAATTATAGAGGTGCAGCTCACGAAGGGTGTAACATTAATTACAAAGATGTTCATACAATTCCAATAATATTTCATAATCTCTCCGGATATGACGCACATTCTATTATTAACGATATTGCTACACACATCAAAGGTCCCGTAGATCTTCTTCCTATTACTAAGGAAAAATACATTTCTTTTACAAAACATATTGATGATGCTCGAATTAAATTCCGTTTTATTGATAGTTATCGATTTATGTCTTATTCTCTTGATAAATTAGCTTCGTACCTCCCCGAGTTTCCTAATCTCAAGTCCCAATATACTTCGCTTCCTGAGGAGAATTTCCATCTTCTAACTAAAAAAGGTATCATGCCATATGATTATATTGATTCATTTAATAAATTTGCTGAAACGTCTCTACCTCCTATTGAGTCTTTTTACAATAAACTTGAGGATAAACCATGTCCTCGTCCACATTATCGTCGCGCTCAAGAAGTCTGGTCGTCATTCAATTGTGCAACTCTCGGGGATTATGTCGATTTATATATGAAAACTGACATTCTTCTTCTTGCAGATATCTTTGAGCGATTCCGATCCAGCTCTCTTCGAACTTATAATCTTGACCCTGCTCACTATTATACTTTACCTGGTTTTACGTGGGATGCAATGCTTAAATATACAGGTCAAGAACTGGAGCTTTTAACCGATCCTGACATGCATTTGTTTGTTGAACGTGGTATTCGTGGTGGTCTTAGTCAAGTTTGCTCTAAAAGACGTGTGAAAGCTAACAATCCATACATCAACAACTATGACCCATCTAAACCAAAAACGTTTCTTATGTATTTTGATGTTAATAATCAGTATGGTTGGGCCATGTCTCAATATCTTCCATATGGGGGTTTCGAGTGGGTCGATGCCAATATTGATGTCCTTTCCATTGCCGACGATGCTTCTGAAGGGTACATTCTCGAGGTTGATCTGGCGTACCCTCAACATCTTCATGATCGTCATAAAGATATCCCGTTTTGTCCTGAGTCTTTAAATTCTAAGACTATGCTTCCTCCTACACGTCCGCGAGAGCAGACTAAATTAATGGCTACCCTACAAGATAAAGAAAGATATGTAATACATTATAGAGCACTCAAACAGGCGCTTGCAAATGGATTGATCCTGAAAAAGATACATAGAGTATTGAAATTCAAACAGGCTCCATGGTTAAAGCCATATATCGATCTTAATACAAATCTCCGGAAGGCAGCGAAAAATGAGTTTGAAAAGGACCTTTTTAAGCTTATGAATAATGCAGTGTTCGGGAAGACTATGGAATCAGTGCGCAAGCGCGTTGATATAAAGTTGCTTACTTTGTGGGAGGGTCGTTACGGAGCTGAAGCTAGAATAAGTAGCCCATTGTTTAAGAATGCAACGATTTTTAGTGAAAACTTGGTAGCTGTTGAGATGCGTAGAAGTGAAATATGGTTAGATAAACCAATCTATATCGGAATGTGTATTTTAGACTTGGCTAAAACGACAATCTATGATTTTCAATATGGATACTTAGCTAGTAGGTTCGGTGAAAACTTTACAACTTGCTATACTGATACCGATAGTGTAATCGTGGAAATACGTGAACAAGACCCATATGATGCTATGAAAGAAGATTGCTATAAATATTTTGATACCTCAGACTATCGTAAAGACAATATTTATGGTATCCCTCAGGTTAACAAGAAGGTGTTGGGTATGATGAAAGATGAGAATGAAGGCCGAATAATGACTGACTACATAGGGCTCCGATCTAAATTGTATACAACAAAAGTAGTTATCACAGAAGATAAGATCGAAGCAAAGAGGAGGAAGTTGAAAGAGGAAGAATATGAGGATGATGAGATTGATGCAATTATTAAAATTTATGGTGTGACAAAGAAGGCGAAGGGGGTAAAGAAATCTGTGGTGAACACGAAAATTACGTTTGAGGACTATGTAGAGTGTTTGGATAACTTAAAAAAGGTGTATGCTTCACAGAATCTAATACGCTCAGATAAGCACCATGTTTATACCATAACACAAAGCAAGATTGCGCTAAGCCCCAATGATGATAAAAGACATCACCTTCCGGAGTCATATGATACACTTCCGTGGGGGCATTATTTAATTGATTCTAAGATGGATGTTGATTAACACAAAGTAATATATCTAATATATCAATAGTCATATTTTAACATTTATCCTTGATGATTGACTTTAAGATGGATGCAAATTGTATATTGTCATTTTTTATAACGTGGTTTATTTATTACAACTTAAAATATATCTGATTCAGAATTTATTAGTCATTATTTCACCATTTCATTTCGCTTTTCGTTGTTTATATTATATGATAATTGTAATAGATCTTAATTTTCTAAATATTATTTCTAAATCACGATACTTAAGATTAGCACATTTAAAAAAGATGTTTAGATATGACCACTAAAAAGATATCATGGACCACTGGCAAATTAATGAACCGTTCTGGTTAACTCCAGAGCTATGTGTTCGTGCAGCCTCCTAAGACAATCGATAACTTATTGGTCTTCCTCGATTTAGATTTAAGTCAATTCTTCGATAGCCTGTCCCAAAACAGGAGTCGGAGAATTTCCTATTTTTAAAGATAACCTAGAGTTATTAGCCCCCAATAATTCATTTGAACGCTATACAACATAGTAACTAATGAATTTACACCAAAGTGTCGATGTCTTAACATAAAAGATGTCCATCAATAAAAGATGTCTTCTAAACCATGTTAAATTATGTGCTGATCTTAATAAGTTAAGTATAATTATTAAATAAATTATCATATTATGTAAATGACTTCATTCATACTAACTGTTTGTCCCATACTAACATTACCTCTCCCGGCGGTCGTGTAGTCGTACCTTCACGTTGGTGACTGCCGTTAAGAATAAATTTTTGTTTTTCAACAAATGTTTGTTTGAACCGAATTGACTACGTTCCTTTCATGGCATGCTTTTAATCATTTTTATGCATGGCTCTATATTCGTTAACTTACTATCATTCCTTTGCTTAGATACTAACAGCAGTTTATTACTTATTACATTACCCATTACTTATTACATTTATGCATTACTTATTGCTTGACTGTCCTTGCTAACATTTTTATGTAGTATGTATAAAATATAGTATGCAGCTCGTTACTTTTCATGTGTTACTGTGGAGATTATAGAGTGGATGAATGTTGGTTTGGTCATAGTGTAAGAATGGTAAACGTTCCTATTCGTTTTATTTTCAGCGAAATCCGCTGCTGTACGTTATATTCATTTGATACCTCATACGTAGTAATCAGGTTAATAGACCTTAAGATACGTTATAGTGCCATTTTGGAATTGATTTTGTTGCTTGTTTTTTTCATCTCAATGTATTCGTTACCCCCTCCTATTTCATTTGACGCCTTATACGTCGCAATCGGACCAATAGACCCTGAGATACGTTATAGTGCCGTTTTGGCATTGATTTTGTTGCTTGTTTTTCATCTTCATGTATTCATTACCCCTCCTCTTTCATTTGACGCCTGATACGTTGCAATCGGACCAATAGATCCGGAGATACGTTATAGTGCCGTTTTGACTATGCCGCCATCTTTGTTTTTTCCCTCTACGTGTTCCCCGTCCCCTTCCCGTTCGTTTGACACCTCATACGTTGCAATCGGACCAATAGATCCGGAGATACGTTATAGTGCCGTTTTGACTATGCCGCCATCTTTGTTTTTTCCCTCTACGTGTTTCCCGTCCCCTTCCCGTTCGTTTGACACCTCATACGTTGCAATCGGACCAATAGATCCGGAGATACGTTATAGTGCCGTTTTGACTATGCCGCCATCTTTGTTTTTTTCCTTTTCGTGTTCCCCGCCCCCTTCCCGTTCGTTTGACACCTCATACGTCGCGATCCACCAAGTGGTCGCGCCTCCACTTCGAAAAGCGTCAAAAATGAGCAGAATGGACCTTAGCGATTTCTTATGGAGATTTACATGGGAAAATACGCCGAACACTCCTAGCCCCTTTACTACGCTTGCGCTAAGCCCCAATGATGATAAAAGACATCACCTTCCGGAGTCATATGATACACTTCCGTGGGGGCATTATTTAATTGATTCTAAGATGGATGTTGATTAACACAAAGTAATATATCTAATATATCAATAGTCATATTTTAACATTTATCCTTGATGATTGACTTTAAGATGGATGCAAATTGTATATTGTCATTTTTTATAACGTGGTTTATTTATTACAACTTAAAATATATCTGATTCAGAATTTATTAGTCATTATTTCACCATTTCATTTCGCTTTTCGTTGTTTATATTATATGATAATTGTAATAGATCTTAATTTTCTAAATATTATTTCTAAATCACGATACTTAAGATTAGCACATTTAAAAAAGATGTTTAGATATGACCACTAAAAAGATATCATGGACCACTGGCAAATTAATGAACCGTTCTGGTTAACTCCAGAGCTATGTGTTCGTGCAGCCTCCTAAGACAATCGATAACTTATTGGTCTTCCTCGATTTAGATTTAAGTCAATTCTTCGATAGCCTGTCCCAAAACAGGAGTCGGAGAATTTCCTATTTTTAAAGATAACCTAGAGTTATTAGCCCCCAATAATTCATTTGAACGCTATACAACATAGTAACTAATGAATTTACACCAAAGTGTCGATGTCTTAACATAAAAGATGTCCATCAATAAAAGATGTCTTCTAAACCATGTTAAATTATGTGCTGATCTTAATAAGTTAAGTATAATTATTAAATAAATTATCATATTATGTAAATGACTTCATTCATACTAACTGTTTGTCCCATACTAACATTACCTCTCCCGGCGGTCGTGTAGTCGTACCTTCACGTTGGTGACTGCCGTTAAGAATAAATTTTTGTTTTTCAACAAATGTTTGTTTGAACCGAATTGACTACGTTCCTTTCATGGCATGCTTTTAATCATTTTTATGCATGGCTCTATATTCGTTAACTTACTATCATTCCTTTGCTTAGATACTAACAGCAGTTTATTACTTATTACATTACCCATTACTTATTACATTTATGCATTACTTATTGCTTGACTGTCCTTGCTAACATTTTTATGTAGTATGTATAAAATATAGTATGCAGCTCGTTACTTTTCATGTGTTACTGTGGAGATTATAGAGTGGATGAATGTTGGTTTGGTCATAGTGTAAGAATGGTAAACGTTCCTATTCGTTTTATTTTCAGCGAAATCCGCTGCTGTACGTTATATTCATTTGATACCTCATACGTAGTAATCAGGTTAATAGACCTTAAGATACGTTATAGTGCCATTTTGGAATTGATTTTGTTGCTTGTTTTTTTCATCTCAATGTATTCGTTACCCCCTCCTATTTCATTTGACGCCTTATACGTCGCAATCGGACCAATAGACCCTGAGATACGTTATAGTGCCGTTTTGGCATTGATTTTGTTGCTTGTTTTTCATCTTCATGTATTCATTACCCCTCCTCTTTCATTTGACGCCTGATACGTTGCAATCGGACCAATAGATCCGGAGATACGTTATAGTGCCGTTTTGACTATGCCGCCATCTTTGTTTTTTCCCTCTACGTGTTCCCCGTCCCCTTCCCGTTCGTTTGACACCTCATACGTTGCAATCGGACCAATAGATCCGGAGATACGTTATAGTGCCGTTTTGACTATGCCGCCATCTTTGTTTTTTCCCTCTACGTGTTTCCCGTCCCCTTCCCGTTCGTTTGACACCTCATACGTTGCAATCGGACCAATAGATCCGGAGATACGTTATAGTGCCGTTTTGACTATGCCGCCATCTTTGTTTTTTTCCTTTTCGTGTTCCCCGCCCCCTTCCCGTTCGTTTGACACCTCATACGTCGCGATCCACCAAGTGGTCGCGCCTCCACTTCGAAAAGCGTCAAAAATGAGCAGAATGGACCTTAGCGATTTCTTATGGAGATTTACATGGGAAAATACGCCGAACACTCCTAGCCCCTTTACTCATATACAGTGAAAAATAGAAATATAGAAATATAAAAAAACAAAAATTCAGGTGTAAAATAGTTTTCATAAAAACGACCACACTAGGAGCTCAAACAAATTCCTGTATACAATAGAAACAGTGTTCTAGCAAGAAGCGTTTTGATAATTTATAAAATTGTTTAGAATTCATTGCCTTAATATCAATATTTTACATCTTGTGTATTATTATGAACAATTAACAAACTTTCATATATATATATATATATATATATATATATATATATATATATATATATATATATATATATATTGAAGGTAAAGGAAGAATGCCATACTTTTTAAACAAGGGTTTGCAGCTGGCGCGATATTCTACTGAGTCAATAATTCGAATTGCTGTTTTTTGAAAAGTGAAAATTTTATATGTATAGAACGAGTTTCCTCAAAGAATTATGCAATATATCAGGATACTATGAAGCGTTCCAAAATAAACTGACCTAAGAATATCTCGATTCACAGAAGTAGCCAATCTGCGCATGGCAAAAATCTGTGAGGCGAGCTTCTTACACAATCCTTCAATATGGTGCGAACAGTTCGACCTTGTATCCATAGTGACACCTAGTAACTTTACTGGTTGAGATGGTTTAACCCATCTATCGGAACTAAATACTATTGTCTGGGTTTTTTGCTCGTTTAACTTAAGTTTGTTACAGTTAAACCAGGATTTAGATTTTTCTAATATTTACTGACTAATTTACCTCTACATAATAAGGTTGTGTCATCTGCAACACTATGTGTGATAAAACTATGTAATAAACACAATATGCAAAAGATTAAACGTCATTTTTACTTATAAACAATATATAAACAATCTAAGATCGCTGTTTAATTTTAAATACTAAAGGTGAAGACCGGTAAATTATATGGAAAAGGGACAGAATTTTACTGAAAAAGCAAAATTCTTTGAAATGAGAATTTGTAAAAGTTATTTTTGTTAATTTGCTTAATTATTGGAAAAATAGCTTTAAAAATAAATTTTTTGAAAATTATTAATAACTATTCTAAAAATGCAATTTTTTCTCGAAGAATTGAAAATTTTTTTCAACGAATGTCTTCACAGAGGAGAAGTCCCAGATGATTGGATTGGAATAAAAGTTTGACAATACTTCTCTTCAAAAAAGGAGACAGGGAATATCTGAAGAACTATAGGAAAATCTCCCTACTGTCCCAAATGTACAAACTGTTTATGAGAGTAATAACTAACAGGTTAACCGCTAGAGCAGACAGGATTCCGAAAGGGTTACAGTACAGCGGATCATCTTCTTACAGTCAGAAGGCTAATAGAGAAAGCCAATGAATATCACTTGAACTTATACATTGGCTTCGTTGATTATGAAAAAGCATTCGACTCCATAGAACTTTAGGCAATAGAGAGAGCTATGAACAACTGCAGGATAGACTCCCGATACAGAATGCTCATACATAATATTTACAAGAAAGCTACAATGAAAATACAAATAGATGCGAAAACCAAAGCTATACCAATCAACAGAGGAGTTCGCCAGTGAGATGTTATCTCACCAAAACTATTCACCCTTGGACTGGAAGACGTGTTCAAAGACATTAACTGGGCAGATAAAGAAATAAATGGTAATGGAACAAAAACTGAGTCATTTGAGTTGAGATACGCTGATGACATTGTGATATTCGCTACAAGTTTCGAAGAACTACAGACCAGCATGACGCAACTATTTCAAGCTTCGGAAAAAGTAGGTCTTAAGATGAACTTGCCCATAGAACTTTGGGCAATAAAGAGAGTTTTGAACAACTGCAGGATAGACTCCCGATACATAATGCTCATACATAATATTTACAAGAAATCTACAACGAAAATACAAATAGATGCGAAAACCAAAGCTATACCAATCAACAGAGGAGTTCGCCAGGGAGATGTTATCTCACCAAAACTATTCACCCTTGGACTGGAAGACGTGTTCACAGACATTAACTGGACAGATAAAGGAATAAATGGTAATGGAACAAAACTGAGTCATTTGAGTTGAGATACGCTGATGACATTGTAATATTCGCTACAAGTTTCGAAGAACTACAGACCATCATGACGCAACTGTTTCAAGCTTCGAAAAAAGTAGGTCTTAAGATGAACTTGGAAAAAACAAAAATAATGACAAATACACCGAACATTCGAGAAATACGTTGAACGACATAAATTTAAAACAGTAAGCGAATACATCTACCTGGGACAGATAATGAAAGTTAAAACAGACGATCAAACTGCTGAAATGACCGGAAGAATAAGGTTAGCGTGGGCAGGATTTGGAAAGCTGAGTTGGATCTTGAAAAGCACCAAAATAGAACAATATTTGCAAACCAGAGTTTGCGAGTGTATCCTCCCTATACTCACGTATGGTTCACAAAGACACTCACCAAGTCTAATATGGATAAAATAGTAAAGGTGCAAAGAGCGATGGAAAGATCAATGCTCGGGGTGAGACTTATAGACAAAAAAACAAACAAATGGGTTAGAAGCAAAACCAAAGTAAAAGACGCAAGAGAACATGCTGCCAAATTAATATGGAGCTTCGCAGGACACAATGCCCGACTGAAGGATAAAAGATGGAACCACGAAATACAACAATGGAGACCACGATTAGGAAAGAGAAGCAGAGAAAGACCACAATTGAGATGGGTTGATGACATTAAGAAGATCGAAGGACACAACTGGAAGCAAGTGGCGCAAAATTACAACACTGAATTGATTTGGGGGAGACCTATGTCCAAAGTTGGATTTAACTAAGTCTGAAGAAGAAGACGAACATTTATTGTAAAATTGAAATTGTTTATCCCAGAAAGCTTTTATCTACAAGTTTATTATGCGTAGACTGTTCGGTCTACATGAATTTTAAAAGCACCAATTTGGAGAGAAAGGCTTGTTTTAACAAATTAAATCATTTAACAATTAAAAAATGTATGTTAAATATTATTATAAAGTAAGTGTACAGTACTAATATGGTACTGAATATTGTGAGATAAAAAGAGATTAGTAAAACGAATGCATGAAAGCGATTACTTGATTAGAGGAAGTTTACGAATACCATCCTTGTCAAAATGGGACAGTTAGATTAGGAAAAGAGAAACAACTAAATTAAAAGTATAAATGAAGGTAAAGGCAGAGAGAATTTTTTTATTGAGAGTAAAAGCGACTCGTTTTAGAAAATTAATATTGATATAACCCAAAACAGAAACACGTTAACAACAATTACCACAGCCAACAACTTTTGTCGAATAAAAATAATAGTATTGATGAAGAGAAACTTTAAGGAATGTGCCAATTGACGATAGAAGCAAAACAGACGAAAATACAAGATTGGGGAAAATGTGAGTTTTTGAATACAGAACAGGCAAGTTCGCGTTTCTGGGCCAATGTATGAGAAACTAATAGCAATATGGACTGATTTAGTTGGTTTTTCAAGGAACAGTTTAAGGAAAGAAAAGAAGACGAATTTCTTGGCTTCAAAGTCTAGAACTTGATTTAATATGTTCCGTAAAGCAGTAAATAAAAAGTGCGAATTGCTATGGAGACCATCACCATCGGGAACTTATAGGAATCCTGAGAACAAGAAGTGAATTGTGGGTTCTGTTAATATCATATGGGAAAAGGTCTTCTCAGTTTATTTTGCCGTTTTTATATTAGTGAGATATTAGTTTATTAGAATTATACAAAATACTTGTTTAAATGGTTTGGTAATAATTTTATATAATGTTCCACTCAATTTCAAAATAAAAATATTTTGACATAATAATTTAACGCAATAAAGTCTCTTGTGCACGAAAGCACAGCTCCAAAAAATAGCTTTTCAATTGAATACATCACATACCTTTTATGTAGGTAGCTCAGAATATAGCATAATCTCATAAATCACTTGTCTTTTGGGATGTAATACCCTTACACGTAGTAGGAGATAAAAGATGTGGAAATAAGGAACGAGATCGGCGTTAGAGCCACCAAAATCGAGGTTTATGTAATTTAAATTTGGTGGACGCAAACAACCGGAAAAATGAGACTGTTTCTTGTTAAAGTTATAAATTTCTTTTTCTGTTACTTAGCTATGGTAGATTAATATTTTATAATATGAACAAACGTACTCGTTTAAATAAAAATAACCTGAAGAAACGTTTTGATATACTTAGAAACTTTTTTAATAATTATTATTTAAACGTTTCGGCTATTTGCCATTTTCAATAAGCACTTTAATTATATAAACATTATATAATACACTTTAAATTTGTATCTACAGTTTTTGTTAGTTTGCTGTAGCAAAAGTGATATTTGACCCCAAAGCCACATGACAGATAGTTCAAACTAAGACCGGTTCAGGGTTGTATTTAAAATATCTGCTAATGGTATAAACGGTTGCGTTTGTATTTAATTCGAGTCTCTTACACGTGTTTCAGACTCTACTCATTATCAGAGAGACTTGTGAGAAGACTGGAACTAAATCAAAATGCACCGGCTAGTATGACAATTGTAGCAAAATAATTAAGAAAGTATGCATTTAGCAATCTCTAACGATAGCGATTAAAGTAAACTGTATACCCAAGCTTAATTCAGAGCGATATATGATTATGATATATATTAGAGAGATCTTTCATATCGGTCTTATTATTGATAAAATTTTCATCTTTTTTAAAAGTATCTCCAATTGTTGTAGTTCTGTTCTTTTTCCAAAATCTGTACATTTTCAAAATCGAAAGAATGGCTATTTTCGAGAGAATGCTTAGCTAATGCTGTAGTGTTTAATTCGTTGGTTTGTACACTATGTTTGTGTGCAACAACCCTTCTATGTAGATATTTTTGTGTTTGTCCAATATATGTTGCATATTATGTTGTGTTGAGTTGCAGTCTTTACAATTTATTTTTTCAACTTTATATTTTTATTTTATATTTTTCGAAATTTAAACCCAATGTTACCAAACAAGTAAATATTATCAGTTGGATGTTGTTGCCAATGATGAATGAAAAGTATCCAAAGAAGTAAGCGTTACATATTCAGAGACATTACAATCCTGCCAAAGAGATTTCTTTCACTACACTTTTATGAGCTTTATTTTATCGAATGAATTTTAATTGCCTAATTATGGCGAGTTTTACCGGGTTAAAATTTAAAGCATTTAAATAAATCGATTCTCGCGAATCCTATTATTTTTAAAACTTTTATGGCGGAATTAAACTTGAATCGCCAACAGGTTGCTAGTTGAGAGTTCACCAAGTTTTTGCATAAAATAACCTTGCTATACACCCTATGTGTGTAGGAAGCTCGAAAATAGCTTTTAATGCATTCTAAAGGTTTGACTTTATAGAAAAACAAATTAAAAAATGTAATTTCTCGTGAATGGTTATGTTTTCAATTAATCTGAACAGTGGTGTATTAAATAGTAAATATATATATTTACCTATAGTAAAATAAATATTTAAGTCTACATTTTAACAAATTCGTATTAAAAATAACATTCTTTTAACTGTATATCTCATTCGTCACTATCACTATCTTCATATGTGAGTTCCATTGAGAATGTCCACGTCCAATGTTAGTGACATTCGTCTTTACAAGTGGCCCAACTACTCTCTTGTTCTTCTTGTTCGTTTTTGTGGCTTTTTGAAGTTATACTTCTATACGCGCGTTAGACATTGGAAATTTGTACGAGAGTGAATCGGCAAAATCATTACATATGTAAGATATAATAGGTAAAAGAGAAACAGAAGATGTATTTTCTCTCTCGAGAATAAAAATGTTCCTTTTGTGAATATATTTAATATTTATTGATATTATTATTATTTTTCCATTCTGTTCAGATTTGTCTTGAGCCTCGTTAGGCATGTTAAATTATAAATTAAAACTTGTAAATATCTCAAGAAAGTTTAAATGTGTACAACAAATAACAACTAACTTTTGTATCTGTCAATGTCAGACAAATTGACAGTTGTATCACGAAACAATATTTTTATTTTATTAATATTATTATCATGGTAAATTAAACATGCGTAAGTAAGTTATGTATATTGTGATTTTTAAATACTTATGAATATTGCATTTTAATTTGTATTGTAGTATTATATTGAATTATGTTGCAGTTTATTGTATGATATTTTTATATTAATAACAAAATAAACAATGAATTTTACTGCAGAGTATGTGTAAAAAATTTTTTTTACATTCAACTCCTTTCATACATATATGAAAATAAAAATATACATTTTCATCATAATATTGATTCAATCCTTCATTTTCTATACTCCTATTACAGGTCAAATGTTGTTTATATACAGCAAACGATGCACCATATACCTATATACCTAATTATGTTTCTCTTTCCGCTCTCTCTTACCTATAGCATTACATATGTAATGATTGTGCAGATTGACTCCCATATAAATTTGTAACGGCGAACGCGTGTATAGAAGTATAACTTCTACCGACAGTCCCACTGGACTGCCATACCCGGTTTTTTTTCCTCTCATTGGCTGCCGCAGCAATGCATAAGTTCCGATTGGTTCTATTATTACATTGTATATACAAAGCTTTTCCTGCCTTGTTGTCTCATTCGTTCACAGCAGTGGGATTAACATTTATATGCATCGTTTTCCCTGTGTAATTCACACTCCATGATAAAAAAAATTAAAACCTCTTCGTTGAAAACAAAGTCGTTGAAACTATTTTGACAAAAATCCAAAAACAAAAAAAACAAACATCAATTTTAAACATTTTACACTAACTCAAACTCCGATGTTGATCTCTGAACACATAAACAGTCTGGTCAGTTAGTTTTACCAAGGCGAAGACAAAAAAATCTCCCTTTTTTTCTTTTTGTTCCACTGAACCTTTTTTTTTATTTTCAATGTTATCAACGTCATAATGACCAAATTTCTCACTGTTTACATTACTTAACTGAACTATATGTGTAAAGAACTAATTTTTCATTTTGTTTTTCTCTTTACGATTGAATTTCCATAGAATCGATTAACACTGTTATAATTGCTACAAGGATTAATGATTTATTTATAAGATAATTACCAGTCCGATAGAGATACTCATTACTCATTATTCTAACGGAATGTAACAGAGTCATGGAGGTTGATACCTATATGGAAAATTAATTATATGATTTAAATGTACATCATAATTAGTTGTGTCGGAGTCGTCGTTGTTTTTCGAAATGTTGTAAATGGAATTAGAATGAAACTGCGTAAGTTGCGTTGCAATGAATCCTATATTGCGCATAAATAGATAACTGGCCCGATATTTTGTCTCATATTTTGTCAATGGATAGCGGTAAAAAGCCATGATGTCCTAAAAGCCAATGATTTCCCCATACGAGTTTAAACTTACTCTGTAAACAGGACCGTCTTGGTATATTTAATTAATAAACATCTTCAAAAATGGTTCAAAAAATAAATTTTAATATTGTGGATTACCACAAGCACAGCAAATAAATCCTCGTTTTGTTTAAACTCTTATATGACCAAATCCCGAATGATTTCTGCATGATGAATAGTGCAGCGAGAATGTCGTAGTAATTTATTGGTTTGTACACAGTGTTTGTGTGCAACAATCCTTGTATGTAGATATTGTTGTGTTTGCCCAATATATATTGAGTTGCAGTCTTTACTATACATTTTTTGAACTTTATATTTTTATTTTATATGTTTCAAAATTTAAACCCAATTTTATTAAAGAAGTAAATATTAACAGTTGGATGTTGTTGCCAATGATGAATGAAAAAGTATCAAAAGAAGTAAGCGTTGCATATTCAGAGACATTACAATCTTGACAAAGAGATTTCTTTTACTACACTTTTATGAGCTTTATTTTATCGAATGAATTTTAATTGCCTAATATTTTATGGCAAGTTTTACCGGGTTAAATTTAAAGCATTTAAATCAATCGATTCTCGCGTATCTTATTATTTTTAAAACTTTTATGGCGGAATTAAACTTGAATCGCCAACAGGTTGCTAGTTGAGAGTTCACCAAGTTTTTACATAAAATAACATTGCTATACACCCTATGTGTGTAGGAAGCTCGAAAATAGCTTTTAATGCGTTCTGTAGTAGTAGTAGAGTGGGAGAGTAAATAATAATATCGTGTGGCCTTTTTGCCAGGGCCTTGTGGACAGGTTCCGGCGCCAATTATATCTAATCCTGTTTCATGTAACAAGTGTCAATACATAATAGCGCTAAGGGACCGACGGCTTTACGTACCCTCCGAAACATATGACCGGCTCGTTATCATTTTTAGAAATGCAAATGTCGTTGTTGGTGCCGGGAATTGAACTCGTACGTTATGGCTGAGAAGAACAGTGTTGACTGCTGAGCTACGGCCGCCCAGGGAGAGTAGATAAGATAAGAGAACAAGAGAGTGGCGCACAGATTTTCCAACATGCTTTCCGTTTGATCGGGTGAAAGCTTTTGTTGGGTACGGGTCTGATGGTGTCTTATGAAGATTTTCCTTGTCCGTGATAAAAAAAATTTTGTATTCCGCTTGTATGCCAATCTATTTTTATTTGTATTCCGATTAAAATACATCTCTGCAGTAGGAAGTGGGCATAGCATTTCGAATTGCAATATTGCGAATTAGCTGGTTAATTAATTAAAACAGCAAACGATAAAATAAGATGGTTGAAAATAAAAAAACACCTTTTGAATACCACTAGAAAGATGCTATAAACGAAGTATATGCTATACATTTTGAAGATTAGGCTCTGGACAATGAAAATTCCGCAGCGATCGATCAATGGAAGTGATAAATTTTATTGATCTCATGAGAATCGTAAATAATGGCAAAAATCGCGCAACGTTTATTTAGTTAACAGCTTTATAGAAACTGACTTTATTTGCGTCAAAATACAAAGATTGCACACGAAAGCTGCACTCTTCACCTTTAAAATCCATTTTAATTTTTGTTGATAGGTCACTCTGATCGAAAGATATCGAATTTTTACCGTTGAGTTGACACAAATTATATTTAAAAAATTTATTTCGTAACTGACATTTAAAATCGCCGGTCGCTTCAATCGTTATTTCTGAGAGAACACTTGAGAGAGAGTGGCAAACATTTTTGCAACTTTTTTGGCGTTCCAAAACTAACATTTTCAGCAAAATTCAGCTTGTTCATATGCTTTTTAGAGGTCCATTCTAGGCGACTGGACTATTATGATTATACTTTATATTTTTAAACATATCTGGGGTCGGACTTATAATCAATCAAACTGTTTTTACCTTGTTTAGGCTTTTGCCTCTTCAAGGGAAGGGTATCCCATTTTTTTTTATGGAGCCAGGGGGTTTGGTAAACGTAAGGGACAAGGGTGATATGCGTGTGGTAGTTATAGTGGTGAGTGCTAGAAAGCTGGGATTCAGAAGGTGGCGTATTGTCGTATTGTGATGAGGAGCGCACAAGAGGGGTTGTTGGTAAGAAAAACAAGCGAAGGGGAGGTACTTCAAGGTGTTTCCAGCCATACTAGGAACGGCTCTTAATTATCGTTTTTAGCTTGCAGTTGTTAGCTGCGATATTTTATATTTTGGGGATATTTTTTGGGGATTGATTCTAATATATCGACATACTCATCAGGAAGTTCGTTTCCAGTGTTATGAAGAAGTTTTGCTGCAGGGAATGGAACTTTTCTTTTAGGAATCCTGGTGAGTATTTGCCCTCGGCAATGGCAAAGAGTTGTTTGAGCCTACTATAGTGCGAAGGACATACCTCCTGCTGAGGGTCAGGATTCTCTCCTTAATTGATGTTATGTTGGCTACTTGGTGTATGAGTGCTGACGGGTAGTATCTGCGCTTCCTCTGACTTATAACAAGTGTGTGTACATTTATTTGATTAACTCCTCTCTGTCTTGGTTCTGACGTCTCCACATTCCTGACGAATATGAGTGAAATCAATTTATAACGAATATTGTTTTTAAGTTATATATGTTATATCAAGCATAGTTTGAAGTTTTAAACATTTTAAATATATTGTATTGTTATGTCTTTATTAATTCTAATTTATTGTTCTTATTTTAATTTACTAAAACAAGATAATTTGTATCAATTTATTAAACCACTGTACAACAATTTATTTGACTAATAATTACATAATTTATCGGATATACGGACGTTACATTTGAAACGCGTCGCGATCTTCTTTTCTGGCTGCCCGTTTTCTCCAAAAAGGTCCTGTTATGTACCCAATACCGTTAGACTAAAAAAGTCGATGGCCTTCTCGATTCGATTGTTGTTTTTATAGCGGAGGGGGACCCATCGTGTGTCAGGTAGGTAGTACCTAGAAAATACGTGAATGAATGAGAATATTAGTAATAAATATGTTTACGGTTTTGGGTCAGAATTTATCGTAACAATATAATTGCACATTTCTTACCGATTAACGAAAAAAGATTGGGCGTAAATGTGAACACATTACATATCTAGCCCGTATCGAATTCAGTGTTTCTAGATAGATCCTTAGAGTCACGAATTTTTTTGTTATGAAATTATGTGTAAATGGTCTTCGATACTATGGAATTGTTAGGGTGTGATTTAATAATCTCACATTTTCATATCATGAAACATTAGTAGGCTTTATACCTGTGGATATTAATAAATCCTTAGGAATTTCTATTGACTACATGGCCCATGACAAGAAAATAAAGTTACTTCGCCGATTCCACAGTTTTCATTCTTTTTTACTAGTGTAATCTAATAGAGCATTAGCAGATGTGTATAATTAATGATATAAAATGAGGCAACACCAGTTCTTGGCGTGCAAACTAATAGTGTCCTGTGGAATGCCAACACTCGAGATAATATTTTAACACGTATCATTAAGATAATGTGAAAATAATGACACTATCTCGTAAAAAGAAAATAAATTTAATCAGTACATCCGTTACCCAACTTTTCCAATAATTGAATAAGTGGTAACTTGTATATTTATGCTTTAATATAGTCATTACTTATGTAACTGTCTCTAATGTCTTCATTTTCTGAAATATTTTAAATTACCGAGCAAAATATTGTTGTTTTCGTAGAAAACTCGAACAATATGTTATAGTTTAAATTTCCTAAAAGTGACATTTGTCACTTTTGGGAATCAGAAACATTTTTAAACAATCTTCTTCTTTTTCTTTGCAACCTCAGAAAACGTGTGATTTTAAGTTTTCTCAAATATTAGACGAATTGTCATGAGCATTTACATTCGTGAAACCGCAAGAGAAAAATATAATCGTGGAGTGCGGTTTTACGCCACTAGGGTTAGTGAATGCCCTATCACCTGCGTCTAAAAGTTTGTGATTCGATCCCCTTAGACACTAGAGCATCTGCTTGGATCTCACAAGATAGTCGTAGGCTGAAGATTAAAATGCAGTTTGCTTACCCGTATTCTCCACTTACGTGAGCACGAGTACTTAACCATCATTTACTTTGGAAAAAACAAACACCACGGTCTCTACAACTTAAATTAATTCAACTTGTCACTCAGTTTCGGCCAGTTTCACCCTATTCTTTTTTAATAAAGAGCAAATCAGAAGGAATAACATGAGTAGTACAGACAGAGAATACCACAGATTCCTGGCTAAGGATGCAGCTAGAAGGTATTTTGACTGATTTATAACTCAAATTTTAGTATTTTAAACTGGAGCTGGAATCTGTTAAGATCAATAGGATTTACATCGCCTACTTATATGTTCCCCGTTCTATAAAATTGTGTTGTTAAGACTCATTTAATTTGAAATATACACAATAAATGGAAAAGAGCCTATTACACATAAGTGTTGTAATTCAAAGGGTGCATCAGAAGTCTGTTGGTGACTGTAGTCACCAAGTACTCGAATTATCCAACCTTTCGCTGCTCCTGGAAAAGCAAACCTCTAACAAAAGTTATGAAACGTTGGATCGTCCAAAAAGACTCGGTTCAAAAGTTCAAATCACGTCTCTGATTTTTCCTTGTGTGTCTGCTGTCATATACTTTGTTTTTTCTTTTATTTCTAGAATAGTCTTTTCTGCTTCTGTGTCTAATCGCTATATTGCTTTTATTTAGTATAAGTTATCATTCCCAGACCTTAGATGGCTTGAATTTCGTTAACCATACAATGGGAATAAACGTGAGATTATTCCACTTTCCGTTGCTCCAGATTTCATTGCAGATTCTAAGCATTACTTCAATCCCTACCTCTTCCATTTCGGTGAGCCTCTCAGCTGTTATTTCTTCTTTCCCTTCTACTTTTCTTAATTTTAACTTTTTTGCCATCTCAATTTCTGGTTTCAGTATTTTGTGTTCCTTTCCATAACTTCTTTTCTCTGTATTGTTGTCTGCGTCGTTGTAGAGAACAGTATTTCGCAATATTTCCATATCGCTGCGATACCTTATGATTTTTCCTTATTATCTTTGATGATCTGTGTCTGTTGTTTGAATTGTCTCGCTAGCTTTGAGGAAAGTTCTCTAGATTCTTGGCGGTGAGCACGTTCTTGTAGTTGTGTATATATGTTTAATTATTTTTGTCCGTTCTGCACCAATGTTTTATAGTAAGTGTTGTAGTTATGGTGTCTATTTTGGTAAACTTAAAATATTTTTCTGCGCTGACTTTCACTCTCTGGTTAATCAATTTTGTAAAAATTGTTTTTGTGGCATTGTGTGTTATTTGTGTATAATTTTTTCAATTTTCTTTATCGGGATTTTTATGTATTGGGGATATTTTTTCTACATTTTGCTCTTTTGGGATCTTGTCTTGTATCCATATTTATTGTAATATTATCTTATGTATTATGTATTTTTCGATGTTGTTTGTCTCTTGTATAGTTACTTAATAAGTTCCTTTACTATTTTATCATCTCCCGATACTTTGCTGGTACACAGCTTTCTTATTTTTCTTGTATTTCTTCTTTCGAGAATTCTATACATTCTTGTTTTGCTATTTGTCTTATTTGATTATTTTCTGTATCTGATATTGAATTCTCTTCTTTTTTATTGTTATTGTTTAGTATTCTCTACAGACTTTTCTGATGTTATGGATACATTCTACTGTACCGTTTTTATTCTTTATTTCTCATGCTATATGCTCGGATATGTTGCTGTATGAGTTTACCTTTTTATATAATTGTTTTATATTGTCTAATCTTATGTCTTATTTTTTTATTTATGCAGTTGATCTTTTTCTGTTTGAGAAGTCATTTGACAGATTGTTCAAAAGAGAAATTAATTTTCCTTTTAAACAGTGAAAAAGTAAACTATTAGACGAAAAATTACCAGAAAATTCAAATAATCACTTAAATTATCTTTAATAATGTATATTAGTTTTTTTCCTTTTTATGTCCATTGTTAACGAACAAAATGTTCATTCATTTCAGTTTAAAGGGTTTTCTCTCCATTAAAAAGAGCATTAATCCTGCTACTAAAGTATTACAGTAGCAACACTCCGAAAGACAAGATCAGGATTAAAAATGATGATCGTTAAAAAGATAGAATAAAAAAGAAACGTTAAATCACCTTCAGGGTCAATAAAACGACGCTAATAAAGCTACCTGAATCCTTCAAAGGGTTACAGAAGTATTAGTAAGTAGATTTATTGTTGTTTTACAAGCAAGTTAAAGAGTTAATTACTGACAGAGGCGTAACGTGAAACAAAAGAGATGTGATTTCATCGCCGATTAAAAACTTAACCACACGCATCTATTTACGAGTCTTTGATAATTTTTAGTTGAATGTAGAGGTAGAGATTTTAAAGTGCAAAATTTAATTTATTGTATGTTTCACTATCCTAAAAACTGTTCTATGGTATAAGCTGTAACTTTTTCACTTCAAACTGTGAAAATCAGACAATTTTAAATAATATTCTTTTACACTTTCTTTAATTCTTTTTGTACATTTCACTATTTTTCTCTATTATTGTTAATATTTTCTCTATTATTGTTAATATTTTCATTTTACCACCTTCACCTTTTGATCTTTTCAGAAAAAAAGTTTGCCTATCGGTCTTTAACGTGTTGGTATTTTTGCAGCTCTCGAAATCTGCAGTAAAAGTCAATGGTTTTAACATTGCCTTGCACTGCAGCCATACGCTCTCACCTTACTTTACCAACATATTGAAAACATAATCTTTTTTATGAAAAGTCTTAGTTCCTCTGTCCTTTTTACTAAATTGATCTGGCGACTCCTGATGTGTATATTTTGAGCATGCTGAAGTGAAGTTTGGACGTATTTCCTTGAACTGGCATAATAGTTAGAAATTAAGATTTTTAATGATTACCAATAAAACCCACTGACATGTCTAACGTTGACGTTTTTTAGGATACATATTTTTCTCTTCTTTCTATGCCATGCCCGAGTAGCGAGCGTTGGCTATATTAATTTGTTTGACAGCAGCTTCGTAACGGGATGGAAAGGATCTATTAAATTCCCTCAGGTTTCTAAGCAATGACGTTCGATACCATATAAAAGAGTAGAAAGTACATGCCATCTAAATAATATAATTTTTAGTCTCAAAGTCATGATGTTTCCACTTACGATTTTGTCACATCTTAAAAAATGCAGCTACGGACTTATTCTACTTTGCTCATCTCCTAGTTATCATTTAGATTACAACCAAGGTAAGCGATACTGTTGGTTCTCTCAAGTTGTTCTGCTGTTATCACTTCTGGTTGTATTGACATTTTACTGAAAACCATCATCTTTATCTATATGGTGTTTAGCTTTAGTTCACATTTATCACAGGCTGTTGTAATCCTATCAATTAAAAGTTCTTCGTAACTACTTGTGATTAGCACCGTATCATCCGTGTACCTCTAATAATCAATATTAGTGTCATTAATTTTGAAACCACATTGAACATTATCCAATACTTTATTGAAAACGAACTCACAATATATTAGTGGGAACAAAATGTGGGAACAGTGAGCAGCCCCAGCTAACTCCTCTTCGTGTTTGCACCTCTTCAGAATTATCCCGGCCAATCTGATGTTTGCAAGTTGATGCCAGTAAAGACTTTTAATGATACGTAGGTCCTTATAACAAAAACCTGTCTGCTGAGGAATCTCTATCTATCATTTCAGTATGTTTTACTAGAACATTTAGGATTTATGATACATAGTAAATATTTATATATAAAGGACCTGAGGAGTCAGATCAACAAAGCATCCGCCTTGTCGGGATGTCTGCGGGAGATAGTCAGGTCAAATCCGTATATGCGCACAGATAGTAAAATTAGAATCTTCAAGACTTGCATACGACCGATCATGACATATGGCATAGAAGTGCGCGAAGATACCAACAAAACGAAACAGACGCTAAGGGTTGCCGAAATGAAAACCCTAAGAACAATAGTGGGCAAAACAAGAAGAGACAGGGTGAGAAATACAAAAGTCAGAGAGCAGTGCAAAATTCAAGATATTGTAAAATGGGGAAGGGATCGTAAGAGGATGTGGTACAATCATGTAAGACGAATGGATGAGAAGAGACTCTCAAAAATTGCCCTAGAAAACAACCCGCCCGGTTGAAGACCTCCCGGAAGATTACCTAAAAGATGGAGGGATAGTTGGCAATCTACCTCCCAGGAAATTAGCTAGAGGCAGCTTCAGAATTAAACATATCGAAGGATCTCCAAGAAGTAGAAGAAGAAGAAGAAGTAAATATTTATATGGATTAGCTAGTTTATTATGGTTTGTGGCTTATGATTGTTATTTCTAATCTTTTAAAATTGTACCGATATATTTTAAAATGTAACGGCCGTAGTGCGACAATATCCATGAAGATAAAGAACCAATGGAACTTCCTGATCAACAAGAAGATTTACAAGGCTGCCAAATAAAACGTAAGCCACCTCTATGACGATAGAAATACTAATTTATGCTTGTGGCATTGTTGCCATTTTTTTACAGGATCTTACTCTCGCACCGAAAGAGATTTTCTAGCGTAACTTCGCGCCGACCATACCACCGAAAATAAATATTGGAGAATTACTGCAAGAGAAAGTAAATTATTTTGAACAATTTTAGCAACCAATGTTTGATATGTTCAATAATCTTGAAAAATTGTAATGACACTTGTTTGCATCGTAAACTCCAATAAATTGGAAGGGATCGTACTGGGTGTTTTTTAGAGGTATAGAAATATAAGCAACACTTTTTTAACTGGCGGCCATTGTAACGGCTATCAAGTGATTTAAGTTTAGATTGCTTTGGCCTTTCAGCATAAATAGACTCGAGGCCTGAACATGAGGTTTCCAAATTGTTCAAATTTATTTTGAAAATCATTTTTCTGTTCGAAATGGTATCGCGCACTTATGCTAAACACAATCTATCAGAGTAATTAATTCGATTAACCATGGAACGTTTTCGCACCACGTTTACTCTAAATAATACTACGCATCGACAGAGACGTTCAGTGCGTACAGAAGAAGTTATTGCTGCTGTAGAGCGTAGCATAGAGGAAGAACCGAATCAGTTTATCTCCCATCGTGCACAGCCGTTGATAGTGCATGGTTAGTGCAGGTTCAACATCCAGATCAGCATTAACCGATACGAAGAATCACAGTGTTAAGTTGTTAGAAGGAATGAAGTAATAAAAGAACGCCAATCAAGACTGGACGTAATATTGATCTGAGAGAAGACATAGACATATTATCATAATTATCATAATCATAATTATCATTAGTGGCATCACAGTTCGTTATAAGCCAAAGCCTTCTTCAGAACAATCTTCCATTCAACCCTGTCTCTGGCAAGTCTTTTCCATGCTTAAACCATCCTTTAAGTTGTCTTGATACCTAAGTGTCGGGCTTCCTGACTGATTCACCTTTCTTTCGCCTAATTACGTGCCCTATCCATCTAAAGCGTGCTACCTTAACGAATTTTACAACGTCAGGTTCCCCGAAACTTCTATACAACTCAAAGATGCAACGCCTGCGCTACAAACCTCTTTTATTCCTTCACATATTTTTTTTTAGAATTTTTCGCACGAAACTTTTAAGCAGTTCTTGGTCCTTCTGTGTACCATTGGTCTTATTATATAGAAAAGACAGTTAAAACAGAGAAGTTATTTTATTATCGCTTCTTAAGACTGAAACGATTTGATTTCACGTTTAGGGCGCTCTGATGAGTCCCAAATCGAACGAAATACGTATAAGCGAATTGTAGAAGCATTCTGCGTGAAATCACATCTTAGCTGTCTCTATATTATCTTCATTTAGTCGTATTTTGAGTATTAGAAGCCAGTTCATCAAAGCTTCTTACTTAGATGGAACGATATGATGTGGAATGCAATTTTAGGTTCCCTTCTTCTTCTTCACATGCCATACACCAAAGTGCGTAGGCAACTATCTCATTACTAGAATTCTGTTCTTGGCGGCGTGACACAGCTCGCCTGTATTGTGTATTCCTGTCCATTCTTTAATATGTCTTAACCAGGATAATTGTATTTGTATTTGTATTTGGCAGAAGAGGACCGGGACGCCGTCGTATCTCGTGGTTGAAAAATCTCCGACAATGGTTTGGGATGACCTCAGCGGAGCTGTTTCGCAGAGCAGTCAACAAAACCATGATAGCCTTGATGATCGCCAACATCCGGACCGGATAAGGCACTGAAGAAGAAAGAAGGATAATTGTTTGCGGCCGGCTCCTCTCCTACCTTCGATCTTCCCTTGTAGGATTCCTTGTAGGTTCCCTATGTTGATTTATTTCATCCATCGTCTGTTTGCTTTGAATATTGTAGAAGGCACAGACTTAAGTGAGAATCTGAATTTTGGTTTCGAACATGTAGTAGAAATCTTGGATTTTTACTTTTTGCTTTGATTCTGAAAGTATTTATCTGAACCACAATTTTAATTAAAAATACACTATGCTTAACGTATTGATTTCCACCTGGAAAATTATTCTCAAAATAGAAATAAAGAGAATGGTATTACCCGATATCGTAATCTAATCAGCTTGAATGAGAAACAAAATAACATTTTATAATTCAAAACACTTTCAAATTTGTGCATAAAGTAAATATTTTACCAATCCCGATATACGCCTCCCAAATGTTTTCTGTCACTTATAAATATTAACGCAGAATTTAAAATTTATTTACATTGAACAGGTTTGCACTACAATTGTAATTTTTCAGTGAAAATAATGTGAAAATTCGAAGGGAACACTGTCTGTTACAAATTGTTTTATTCGACATTTATTAAAGCGCTTATTAAAGTTGAACCGTCAAAACATCCATCAAAACATTATTCGATGAAAATTAACTTCGTCTAGTCGTTATGAATTGCCGAAATCGCACTGAAATTGCAATTACACTAAACACATATTTTGTTAAAATGAAATTGAACTTTTATGAAGAGGTAATTAACTCGAATGGATTACAAACACAAATTTAGCGTACAAAAGAATTTTTGGTAATAGATAAATGTTGTTATGATGTCTGAGGGATAAAACTGCGGATAAATGTACATGGAAAAATATTCTAAATGAAAGAACATCCCGTTTTTCCTTTTGGATAAGTACCAGTGGGGGATTTTCAGCTTTAATAAAGAATGTCAAAGAACAGTCTCGCCATATTTACTAGTAAGTAAATTATTTTTTTTTGTAAGACCAATATTTTGTAAGACACCTATATATAAAATAGTCAGTACTTATACCACTTTAAACAAGAAAATCATACGTTTAGTTTACATGGTTTATTGAGTTGAGTGAAAATACATGATTCATTAGTTCAACATAACCGTGTCTGTATTTTGGAATATACCCCAGAAAAGAAATCATTTAAAAATCGAAAAATTTCTGGTTGCTATTTTTTAACTGGAATATCTGGGGGAAGTCAATAAAAAAGGCGTACCATTTCGTGGGTATCAAAATTCTTACTGCTTCGTGGTTTTTTATTAACATTTAAACAAATTTCATTTATTTCAATATTGTACGTTCAACAGACTTTGTTGAAAATTCTTGCTGTTTAAAATGAGATTTTCTACATTAAAAAAAGTAAGAAAGCAAGAATTTTTTTAAATTGTTTATAATTATTAAAATAAACAATAAAAATATTTAAAACAAATTTCACAGTGTGAGTTTAGTTATATGTTCAAAAGATGTCAAGTAGTATTTAAACAATTCTGTCTGTTTATCCCATTTCAGAAAAAACGTCATTTTAAAATGACTGTACAGGGTTTCTCATTATATTTTGACCCCCCACTTATTTTCCTTAATTTCGGGAATACAAAAAAAAGTTTCAAATAAAAGTTGTATTATTTTATCTGTACCGACCAACAGTGTAGCAACAGACCAAATTTTGTATACAGGGAGTGCCTAATAAAATGCATCTTCAATATTTCAAATGGGACACCCTGTATTTTTTATAGTTTTGAGTAGCCCTGCATTTCCTGATTACAAATATATAACATAGTGTAGCATTAGTTTTGTTCTATAATGGCGTATGGTACTACTATACTATACTAAGATAAGAAAAAAATATATTTAAAAAGTCAACAAAATTAATGACTTACAATACTACATTTAAGATACAATACTACATTTAAGATTACACTAGATGCTCAAAGTGCCCTCCATTGTTATCAATGCACAAGTAATATCTTCGTCTCAAATTTTCTAATGCGTCAGATATTGTGTTATTATGACCATTTAAATTTTCAATTTCCGCGCGAACTTTTGCCGTGATAGTGTTAATATTTGTATTTGAATCAAAATACACTTTTCTTTTAAAAACCCCCATAAAAAGCTATCACATGGTGTTAAGTCGGGACTATTTGGTGGCCATGTAATGGTAACCTTATTGCCGATCCACACATTAAATTGATTATTTAAATGTTCTTGAACGGCTACGACATTATGTGGCGGTGCTCCATCTTGTTGCCATATCATACTATTTAATTGATTTTGTGTATAATTTTGATTTAATAACTCATCCACTTCTGTAATGACTGTGTCCAAATATGATTCCCCAGTTAATTTATAGTCATAAAACAATGGTCCAACTATTTTGTTTTGAAATATTCCGCACCACACATTTATTGATTTTCTTCCTGACTTTTTTATTTGCTTAATTTTTCTTTTTCTATTATTTTTTTGTTCCCACTAATACTTATTTCTTCTATTAAAAATGCCTGAAGTTAAAAAATTTGATTCATCTGTCCATAAAATGTTATAAAAATAATTAGGATCATTGTTCAAATTTGTAAACATGTCTTGACAGAACTGTAAATGAACATTGGTTCATTATGAACATCGATGTTCTTATGAACATCGGTATCATCGCACGGCTTTTCCCTAATACATTAGTAGCATTGTTTAGACTAGTTTCGGAATTTTCTAAAATAAAAATGTTATTATGGATTTAATCTATTATTTAAGTATTTAATTTTTACCTTCAAAGTAAAGCAAAGTATTAAGATCTTCATCATCATTTCCTACGATAGTACGTTTCTTCCTTCAAACATTTTTTCATTTATGACATGACGATAATTATATGAAAATGTATTTGCAGAAGGAGTCTGTCGATCTGGATAAATCAGCCTATATTCTCTTCTTGCCGCTTGTTTGTTTTTATTATTTTTTACATGAATTGAGAATATATCTACTTTTTCATCTGCAGTATAACCCATTTCTGTATGAGGACTGACAGTTTATAATAAATTAATAATTGTTTCATTTTGAAATGTCAGTTGCATAGTCACCTATGGTTACCCTTTTGTAGTACCATATGCCATTATAGAACAAAACTAATGCTACACAATGTTATATATTGGTAATGAGGAAATACAGGGCTATTCAAAACAAAAAAATACAGGGTGTCCCATTTGAAATATTAAAGATAAATTTTGATATTGATATTGGGCACTCCCTGTATACAAAATTTGGTCTGTTGCTACATTGTTGGTTGGTACAGATAAAATAGTACAACTTTTATTTGCAACTCTTTTTTTGTATTCCCGAAATTAAGCAAAATAAGTGTGGGTCAAAATATAATGAGAAACCCGGTACACGTTCTTTGTCAATACTTGAAGGGTTTTTTTGGTCTAACTCTCTTCGTAAGGTCTCGAATTTTCATGTTTTTACAAAAGTATACTTATTAATTATTGAATGTTTACTTACAAAAAGTTGATGCAGAATGAAGTACCATTAAGTACCATTATGAAGTACACATCTTAAAAAAGAAAGTTTGTACGACCAACACAACCGGAGATAATTTTATTTATTTAGCTTATAAACATTTAAATTGTCTGCGCCATTTTAACCTTTTCAAAAAAAATACAATATCTGAAAGGCTTAAAAAAAAGTTTGTACGATCCATAGAACTATTAAGATGTGAAATTTGGGCAGTTTGTCAGTTTTTCATTTAAATTTTCATTAATTTAATACATGCATAATTAACATTTTGGTAACTTGTTAAAGTTAGTAAACAAAAAAAAAAAGTTCGCCGACGCCGCATGGTGAGAGAAATTTCTTTCAAGTTAATACAATCTAAAAACGGAACCTCAAAACGAAGCGCGCCTAAAAAATGGCAATATCTCGGGTTGTATATAACGTAGAGTCTTCTTTTTTTATTTTGTATTTCATACTTTTAGTTTATTCTAATTTGTTACTGAAAATATTATGATTTGGTTACATATACGCGTTTTATATTGAAAACAATATCTATGTAAACCTCTAAAAGCTAGTTAGGTTATTTTTGCTGCGTATTATCAACATAATTATTTTTTGTTTCAGGTCAACCCGTCCGCAGCAGATCCTGTTACCCAACAGATCCAAAGTAAATTAGGCGATTTCCAACGAGTCAAACATCTTTTAGAATACAAAGAGGGATTGATCGGAGGCCTCATCGGAGTCGATGGAGTCCCTCCGAGTCCGGGAGTGCCGTCTCCCTCTCCTACTTCCAGACATCACAATCCTTTCGCACAGCAGTTGGCGAATGCTTCGAGCAGGTGAGTTACCTTTAGCTCTAGGATTAAATTCCCTTTATTACTCGCTTGCGGAGGTCAACTGAATCAAAAAATTTGTTGCTTCTTAATATATTGTTTCAATTGTGATTAATGTATCACCTTCATCAATCACCTGTATGGGTACTAGGTTCCTCAAAAGTTTTCCTCCCATTTTCTCTATCAATCGCCTCATTTTACCAAGCACGTACTCCCATGGTTCTTATATCTTCGATGTTGTCAATCCGGGTCTTCCTCTTCTTCTTTCCCAATGGGTCTATTAAGCATAGTTTGATCATTTCGTTCCATCTGCATTAAATGTCCTACCTACCTTAGACATCGTATTTTAATATATTTGATATCTGGTTCCTGGTATATTCTGTACAGTTCGAAGTTATACCGTCTTCTCCCCACACCACTGTCATTTATTGCTTCGTAAATTCTCGTCAGTATCTTCCTCTCGATACATCCTGTTTTGTACATTGCTTTTTGTTAGAGTCCAAATCTCTGAACCGTATCTTAGGGTGTTTTGTATAACTTCAGTGTTATATTTCTTGATAGTTTTTGAAAGGAGCCCAAAATAACACCTGTTGAATATACAAATTCTGCGGTACTGCCATTGTTAATGTTGACAAGTGGTATCAGGTATACAAATTCGTAAACTGCCTGGATAACTAATGGCCGTGTTCAGTTCACGGTGGTGTGAATATCTTTGTATTACGTTTTGTTGGTGTTTAATATAAAATTGTTGGTTGCTTCTTTTAGTGCTATATTTGGCGCTGATACATCGTTTTTTGTTCGTTCAGCTATATTGATATCATCAGCCTAACCAAGGACTTTTTATATATTGAGCCTGTAGTTGTGATGTGTAACGTGTATGTTACTTTCTATAACGTTTGATTAAACAGTATTCAGCTGAGAGGATAGGTTTCATCTTTTTCTCTGGTTGCATAGCTGCAGTTACCATCAAACAACCGGGGTCATAACTTTGTATTCCTATCTCATCTTCAAGTTCTTTTATTGAAGCCAGTATATATATATATATATATATATATATATATATATATATATATATATATATATATATATTTGTTCTTTTTCGTTTATATTTTGAGCTATTATTGCTATCGATTATGGAGTACCGTTAGGGAACTGTTGCATCTTTCAGCGTTTATACATTTCATTTTTTGCTAAATGTCTTTTTTCTTTTTTGGCCTTTGATATTCTAACCCTTAAGATTACGATCACTAAGAGGTGATCTGAGTCTTGAATATATTAATATGTGATCAATATGACTTGTTTTTCTTTCATCAGAGGAGGTCCAGGTTACCTTTTTAGGCGTAGTCAATTATGGCTGCTGTAAATGTGTAAACTGTGCTTTCCTAAAATTAGGATGAAAGTCGACTCTCGTTCTATTTACTCATTCATATCACCTATCACTGTTTTAATGTCATTTCGGGGACAGCCTTTTTTATACTTCTAGGTCTTTTTTGGTTTGTCATCAATCGAAGCATGCGCGTTAATAAAACTGTAATTAAAGAAGTTCTATTCTAAGTGGAAATCGGACATTCTTTGGTAGTAGCACATTATAAATAAGGGGTTTGGTTCTCTGGTTTATATGAATTCCACTTCGCCTATATGTTGACTACCATTCAGCTTTAACACACGACTGATATCCTTTTGTTAAGGATACCAGCTCCCGACCATCGGATTTCCTGCAGTGCCAAAACATCTGCAGTGCCAAAACATCTAATGTGTATTATGTTTAATAATCGATATGCAAGTGCTTCAGCCCGGTACTTTAGTCTGACTAATTCCTAAGGTTCCGTAACGTATAATTTGTTTACAGGAAAACGTTGTTGACTTTTAGCCCAAACACCATCCTATAGAGTAAGGGTCTTTTCTGTTAGTGCTGCCTTACCTTAGCCTATCTAAGTTCTTGGGTGATCTTTAATTTTCCACCTACACGCCGGTCCTAGGACCGGTTAGAACGTTCCCATATCCACGTTTCTACCCCGTTGTTGTTGCAATTGATATCCCTACTTTAGTTTGTTTATGTCTTTGAATCTATTCTCTTCGTTTCCTGGCAGCTCAAGCTCCATCACCACGTCAAGGTGGTGAAGGATCCACGATGGATCATAGTAAATTTAATCTTCCATCTTAAGAGAGGATTTTGGAATTATTGAACACACATTCTCTAGGAAGATGTAGAATATAGGTTTTGAAAGTCGGCCATGAAGGTTTAAGATTAATACCGGAACGACTGTGTATATATTCTTTGGTTATAGTTTTTATATAACTATGTAAGTGTTGCCAATTTGTTTAGTTAGTTTTTTCTTCGTTAATTCCTTTTGGACCTTTAGGAATCGTTTTCTGCCAATCTTCGAGTATATCAAATTAACCCAGATTATCGATTGTCACGTTATTCTCCTCTAAACGACCTCTAACTTTTGAGATTTAGCTGTATATTAAGACACCCTGAATTATAGAAATATCGCTAATTAAATTCCATATTTCTTGGGATTTTGAATCCTGTTCTCGACGAATCATTCAATATTTACTATCGAAGGCTTTAATTCAATTTCTACTGCTCGGAAGATCATAGTAGTATAATTATAAATTAATGTCACATGTGGAAATTATTGTTTGAATTATAATTATTACGAAATCTAACGGTAAATGTATGTGTTTGTTACTTCCGGTCTACGTAAAGAACACATAGGCGTAACCGATTCCTTTCGTCTATCAAGAGAATTTTCAGAAGAGTTCTATAATTCGGCAGAGACTTTTATTCATATTGAGGATGGTGGGGTAATAACCGAATCTTTTATGTTTTTCCCAGTGTAATTCATTTTAAACTGGTTTCACGATTATCGGTATTTTACGGAAATATTGATATTCTTTAGAATATATAGCTTTATATTTAATCTCTCCAATGGCGCTACATCGCAAATCGAGCATCGGCGTCCTTTAAACTATGCCTCCAGCCTTGCCGGCCCCTCACGGATCTTCTCCTGGTTCTTATATCTGGCAAATTTTTGCGCGTCCGCTGCCACTTCATCCTCCCAACTTTTCCGTGTCCTTCCATTTGGCCTTGCGCCCTGCAGTTTACTATCTAGGGCTCTTTTTGGCAATCTTTCGGTGTCCATTCTCACTACATGACCAGCCCATCGAAGTCTTTAAAGTTTAATGAAGTCTGAGATCGGTGCCTCTTTAAATAGTTGGTAGAGTTCATGGTTATACCTAGATCTCCATACTCCCGTTTTCTTTAATAGGTCCAAATATACTATTGGTCTGATAATAGCTTTTTAGACCCTCATTTTCGATCTCCAGTGTGTGTTTTTGGAGCAGAACATATGGGCGAGTAAGAAGTAAGCTTTGTTTTCCTTTGCTATTCTCCTTTGAATTTCTGGTTCTTCTGTTCCCTCCGTGATTAATGCAGATCCCAGATATGTGAAACATTCTACAGTTTCAATATCATCCTCTAATTCCACTGTGCGTCTGTTTCCCCTAGCTCTTGCCTTTTTTGTCTTTTAAATATTTATTTTTAGTTTATCTCTTTTGCCCCTGTGTTTAATTGTGCAATCGAGCAAGCTCGACAAGCTTTCGTAAAATTCAAGAAGGTACTGACTTGTTCAGAGTTCGGTCTTCAACTGAGACTAAGGTTTACTAAGTGCTACGTGTGGTCAGTGCTGCTATATGGCGTAGAGGGCTGGACACTCAAAACGAGGGATATAAACAGATTATCATCATTACCATCAAGAAAAGGAAAACGGCGTATCTAGGTCACATCATGCGAAATGAAAAATACCAGTTCCTCCAACTTATAATCGAGGGTAAAATTGAAGGCAAGAGAGGAATGGGACGCAAGAAAATGTCCTGGCTCCGAAACATAAGGCAATGGACAGGGATTAACGACATACAATCTCTGATACATATTGCAAGAAATAGAGAATTAATGGAAAATGTGATCGCTATCCATTAGTGGATTTGCATCTAAAGAAGAAGAAGAAGGAAGATTGTGGTCCCATTTAGAGCAATCAAGCCTTCCAAATGGTATTTGCATCATTTACACTGGAAGGAACGATGTGGACCCTGTAAATGGCAGATATTTTTTAATTAAGAGACTTTGTCACAATGATTATCAATTGCCATTAATTAGGCACTAATAAAAGAAGAAGCAAGATGCCGAACATAATGAAGCAGACAACATATGAAAATGTCAGAGCCTTCTAATAACTAATATCAGGATTTAATTATGCATTATGTATCAGAATCAACGTCTGATCTGAGCTCAGAGGTTCTCATATGCAGATTTGACCTTCACCAAAAGACACAGTAATAAATTGAAACAAATTAAATGAGCCAAAAAGTATATTACACCAACACACAAGAAATGTTAACACGTCGAGTTCGGTGGTAGTTAATTAGAATCATAGTAATGACAAAATAATTTTCCTGATTATGTATATTAAATAAAATAAGTTAAAAAACAATCGAGAACTCTTTTGGTCGATTCGGCAATTTAGCAGTACTTCTACTAATCACTCAGATCGACAAATAATTAAGCTAGGTGTTGGTACTTTCCTAGTGGGAGAGGGCTAAAAATTAAGGGAAAAATTAATAAAATCAATTATTAAATTCAAATTTAAATTCCATACGTCGAGCACTATGTATGCTTAGGCCGTATCATAAAGCTAAGAAATGCAAATCAGGATATTTATGCGACCAGTACCTATAATATTACCAAAGAGTGAGTACCTATGGATTAGATGTCCCTTACCATGGAGTCTATTAAAAAACTAAAAACAACACTAAGCAGATTTTAACGAAACATGCTTTGAGAGACAAGATTGACTTGACTTATTTGGATTTGACTGCCAGCCAGGTCTTACAAAGGCCCCGTGAAATTTGCTTTGAGTGTCACTGAGGGACAATATTGAATTGACTGACAGCCAGGTCTTACTAATGATTTGTGAAATATGCTTTGATGGTCACTCAAAGACAAGATTAACTTGATTTATTTGGATTGAATGCCAGCCAGGCCTTACCAATGCTTCATGAAATATGCTTTGACTTGACTTGACTTTGATTGACTTGACTTGGGAGTATACTTCGAAGGAAAAATCGTGAATTAATGAAAGACTTGAGGATTCCAACTCAAAATGTTCTTTTCAATAACAGCATCTGGTTTCCTACAAATGTAGCCAAGTTACCTCCACTTTCGCTGTCTTATCTGCATTTCAATTGTCAAAAGAAAGAGTCTAATCATACCCGTCTTAGATTAGCTCATACCAGTTCTACACATAGTTTTTAATTACAAAAGAATCCGAGGCGAAGTGACTCTCTTCACTCTCTAAATACTCGTGAAGTCGAGTAATGTAGTGTGACACTTCATATTTGAACTTCGGACTCTTTGACTTCGACGCGAAAAACTGACACAGAACGGAAGTAGAACGAGGCGAAGCGAAGTCGCATGAAGTACCTGTCTACACACTCGTACTCATTGCACTACGATCAACTTCGCGAATAGTACAGTGGCTGCTTAACGTCAAGCTATCGAGGTTAGAAATTGTTATAGACTGTCCAGTTTTCTCCGTAGAAAGAAGCAATTACGGTATCCCAACAAACCTAGAGTAAGCACTTGGTGCATATTGTTACTTCACAAATATACTAAATTACTTAAAGGCTATTAATTTTGTAAATATCTAATATTTAATAGTTTGCTTCTCGCTAATATCCTTTAGGTTGATGCGAATTTGTTTATAAAAAAAAAGAAATAATTTAAATTAAAAACGATGACGGAAGGTGATGAACGTGGAGGTTGCTTTATTTATATTTATTATTTATGTGTTTATAAACATGTTTGATTTGATAATAATGCGCTCCAGTTTGCAACGTTAGTATGAATAACTAAAACATTTCTATTAAAACCATCTAGTAAAATCCTTGCCACTCCCCAACTATGTTTCCTTTAGCTCCGTCTTTGAAAACAGGTAGCAAGTGAGGTAAATATTTACTTCGCTAATACCGAATGATCGTTGTCGTCTAACCCAGATTCTATCAATTTATAATGAAGAAAAGAAGCGCTATACGGCTAGGCGTCGACGTTCGACGTCGTAGAGACAGTCTCCGCTCGCTATTTTTTGTCTTTTTGTTTTATGTGTCTATTTCGATCAACGGTGTTTTAATTATAGACTGAGAAGGCGTCACTGAAAACAAAATGCGATCGGAGTTGCTTCATTCGCGACTTAGCTATTTTCCTTCGGAATGTAGCGAATACTACCGTTTACGATAATACTAAAACAGGTTATCTTTAGCGTCACTTATTACACAAAATATCAATACTAAGAATGTATGTAGGTACACCTATTCATATATATATATATATATATATATATATATATATATATATATATATATATATATATATATATATATATTGTCATACTTTTTCTTTCCCAACCAAAGAAAAATAAATAAAAATATCCATCGGAATAAAATTTTAAGATATCATTATAAACAAAAATGTATATAGTAATTTAAGATAAGATTTAGTGTAGATAAGAATAGAAATTTGTTTGGCAAACGACCTTTTTCCGATTCAAACAAAATTATCAAAAAAACCTTTGTTTAGAATTAGAAGACATTTTACCTGTCTTAGTTAATCTTTTCATTGTTTGTATAGTCGAGTATTAAATGACCATATTCTAATCTTTTGAAATATGTATAAATTGTGTATTGACAAAACCAATTTTAAAGTAAGCTATTTAGTTTTTCTCTGAAACCGAAATTAGGCTTTTCCAAAATCATGGTAAACACAATTTGAGCTTTTGATTGGACGGTCGTTTTTAAATGGGAATTTGTGAGCCGATCAGGAGACCGGAGGAGATAGTTATATTTTGGTCATCGAAAGGAAACAGTCGTTTGTCTCAAGATAGGTGGGTGTGGTTCGTGAGTTTGGATACCGGGGTAACGAAAAGAAGTGAATAGTTTGCAGAAGGAGATAACAAGTAAATTAAAAGAGGTCCTTGTAATCCCTCGGTCCCTCTGCCGATTCTCTTGCTATTTTGACGACACGGGTCTCCCCCATTCTGCTTATGTGTATTCCTTTTTTTATTTAGTGTCCATTTGTTTATACACCAGACGTTACATTTTCTTCTAATGTCTTCACTTCTCTTTAGATCTCCCAGCGTATTTCCTGTAATTCATCTCAGTACTCTCATATCTCTGCCGTTTCCAGTAGTCTTTGTGTTGTGGCTGTGTCGAGTCTTGTTTCTGAGACATATTTTCACTATTGGTCTTACACTTGCTTTATAAATTCTTGACTTCATCTCAGTGTTAATGTGCCTGTTTCGCTATATGGTGCTATTAAGGCACCCTGCCAGTCTATTTGTTTTTTTTACTTGATCTCTCACTTCTTTTTCCAGGTCTCTATAGCTGGACCGTATAATTCCAAGGTATTTTATTTCCATTACTTGTTCAATACTGATGCCATCAATTTCTATTTTACATCTGGTTGGTGCTTTGCTGTTTACTATTGTTTTAGTTTTCTGAGATGAGATTGTCATATTAAATTCTTTTGCTCTTATTTTAAATCTGTGGACCAGTCTTTGCAAACTATCTTCATCTTGGGCTATCAATATTGCTTCGTCTCGGTAACAGAGTATTTTTATTTATTTGTTTCCCATTCTGTAACCTCTTCCTTTGTTAACGCTTTTGATGATTTCATCCATGATTAAACTGAATTGCATAAGCATAACTCGATGAGCCCCTCTGTGTTATTCCGCTGCCTATTTCTTTAGGTTCTGTAAGTTGTCCATCTATTGTGACTTCCATTTTGTTGTTTTGTTAGATGTTTTCAATAGTTTTTATATTTATGGGAAGTTCTCTATTATACAGAAGATGGATTACATCTTTGAGTGTTACTATGTCAAATGCTTAGTTTGCTCGTTCTCCATTCTTCCGTTATTTTATTGTTTTATATAATTTTATTAATTAATGTTGTTAATTGTTCTGCAATTGCTGCTCCAAAATATTTCAGTAATTCGTTTCAATAATTAAAGTAAAGGTGAGGGCGGAAACTAGTTCTCCTACCCAGGGTGCCACTGTCATACAGTTATTGAAACTGTTATAAATACTATGTCTGTAGAAAGCTGGAAAAGTTATAATATAAAACCCATTGTAATTAATCCAAATGAAGGTTCTGACAGTGAAACAGAATTAGACATGGACTAATATTTATTATTAATGTTGGTATTACGATTATATGATTTCTATAACGATCAATTTAAGCAATAAAATGGAGGTCTTGAAATAAAATCGCTGTATTATTATTTTTACCTGGAGTCCGCCTCTGATGTTTTGTCACTAAGAACCAATAATTTTGGTTATTCCATTGATGACAATGGCAATAATAACACTAATCCTTTAACGAGGGGAAAACCAAGACGATATATTTTGAGACCAGCTGTAGTACCTCTGGTTACTATTTTATTTTCTCTTTTTTTAATGTGAAAAATTTTCAACTTTGCGATCTTTGATTACCATAATTAAATTAAACCTTCAGGGATCGATGTTTACCGTTCATTTGAACTTATTCGTTGAAGTGGATATAATAATTTTAGTATTAATTAGTATCTAATGATATTATAAAGACACGTGAAATTAGAGGGAGAAAATGATATATACAATAATTAATTAAAACACTTTCTAAACGCAATTAGTGTAACTATATATTTACATCTTTCATCGTTGAAACAAGTTTTGCAGTGGATTAGTTATTATTCGACATAAACTATAAAAGAATATTAGTGTATACGAACAAAGATATTAACTTTAATATTAAATGTCCAGAGTACAGTGTCACTAGATTTCAATGAAAATGGACTCAAAAAAGGTTTCCCGATCTAGTAAATATTAAAAAAAAAGTGGTACAGTAGGCGGTACCGTAGATTCATACTATGTTTTCTATATTTTTTAAATTTAAATAATATTTTTTAAATTGAATAAAGTAATTTTATTATTTATATTTTAAACAAAATACGTTATATTAAAATAATTCAATAAATAATTATGTTTAATCCCAACGTCACCTGCTAACCCATCAACAAAGTTACGCTGTATCTTTCGCCTCCATTGTTGCCAAGCGTACGTTTTTTACTTCTGACAGACCCGTCAAAAACAGACTAAATATTAAATTAATAATAAAATATAAATAAATATCATTTAATAGTTAACTTAATTATTATTTTAATTAAATTATATGTACAAAAATAAATACAACAAATAAAAGCTTCGCTTTAAAAAGAAGTGTCAAAGGACCCTTAAGCTAGCGGAGACACATGAGCAGAATCGAACTTAACCTACGACATATTTTTTCACCCATTTTTCAGTAGTTGATCACCTACAGACGACCTGTCATTGCGTTGTGACAGTTATATAATTTTGTTTTTACATCAGCGCGCGTCCGTGCATAAAAAAATTATTCTTTAAAACTCTTCATCGCCGAAAACTTGAGAATTTTCATTTAGATTCGGAATCAACGCTCAGAAAACCCCAAAAAAAGCTTCTTCTAACCTTGGGCAAAAATGTTCACAATAATCGAATAAGCGTATTGACTAAAATTTGTCAATTAAAAGAATTTAAGATTACACACCGATGTAAAACCTGGATCATTTGAGTGTTTGTTTTCGGACACTTTTCGTGCATTTTCAATGACTTTTTTGTTCCAATTCATAATCCTCATTGAAATCTTTATCCACCATTATAGTGCCGAAACCAGAAAACGATTTAAACAGTAGACACACAAAGGTTATACGCCATCAAATTATATTTATATCGCTGTAACTTAAGCATTTTGAATTTCGATTTGAACAAATTTAACAACACTTTTTTCGTTTAGAGAATATATGATTTACAAACTTTCATTCTAACTGCCATTCAGTAATGTACTACATGTTTGTTATAGGCTTCAGCCACCACCTGACTCGCGGCCGGAGTTCAAAAAGCCTCACCATCAACCCCACCATTCGAACCATCAGCGGGGCGGTTACATGAAAAATGCCGAAGGTAAGCCGCCGTACGGAGGAAGAGGCGGCTACCCAGGCCAACCAGTAAAACATGGTAGTACCAGTAGTACCACGAGTCATCGCACCAACGGGATACTCCCGGCGAAGGGGCCACCCTTGGGGCAACCGCCTACAATGTCGGTGTCATCCTCGACGTCCTCGAGGCTGCACAGCGGCATGGGAGATAGGCATGTGAGGCCACAATTGGATCAGGTAAACGTTTTTAGTTTTTTTTTTGTTTTATTTTTTAATAGGTCTTAGGATTTTATAAACGATTCAGTGTGGTTTATTCATTATGTTCATCGTCCTGTAACTTTTATTGATATTAGTGTACCTTACAATAAGATTTGGGCCTTATATAACTCAATTTCAAAATCTTTTTTGGTTTATGACGTGTATTTTTTCTTTCAGTCTGTTGATGATTTTTTCTTTCAACTGTATGATTTATATATGCATGTTTAGTGCGCTGCAAATTCTAGGATATGGGAAATCGTAACACGTTATTCAGTCTACTTTCATTAGAAACCGACGATAAATAAATTACGAGTTATAATATCGTCAAAATTTAATATGTGCAGAAAGCGTAGATGATTTTTGTCCTGTATTTTTGAGTAGTGATATAGGAAACATGGGAGTTAACTAAAAGAAAATTTACACACCGCTCAATCTACACTGGGATAATAGTTCTAAAGGCTCACGCACACATGACACGATTTGTCGCGGCGGGCAGCGATCGCATCGTCGCGACGGTCTGCAATATGGGGACATCACATAGAACGCGATATCTTTGTGAGCGATACAGTTGACTGGTCTATTTTTAGAGAACAAACCATGCTTGTTTTCATAGTTATTTTATTATTTTTGTTGCCATATACTGTACCTATATGCACTATAATAATGTTTTTATAATTATAGTATAAAAATAATTATATTTTATACTTTTACAAATAAATTGTTTGTGCAAAATTAAAGCGATACATTTAATTTTCAGTTAGTTTATTCCTTGCTTCGTCTTTCTTTACCACATTTTGATAACATTCGTGGGAAGTGTCAAACAAACACTAATTTTCGCAATTTTTCTATGAGTGATTCATTTTTACCAAACTGATCGCGCGATCAATCTGTAATTCTGTATCGCGCTCTGTGGTTGAGGATAATGCAATACTGTGTAATATAAGTAGATCGCCCGTCGGCCTCAGTCAGATGTCGCTGTCCGCCGCCACAGATCACATTGTGTGTATCCGAGGCTTAAATATTTATAATATGTAATTATTATTAGATATAAAATATAGCCACGAAAAGATCTTTTCGGACTATACTTGATCATCTGCTAGAATCTATAGAATACATGACAATTTATAGTATGTATGGAAAACACTCTTCCACATTAAAGAAACTGATGTGTGACCTTAAAAATACAATGATTATTGAAAACTAATATAAAATTCCATTATGAGGGTTTAACTTCGCGTCGTTCAATGAAACAGCTTGATATTTACAATGACAGAGCTTAACAAAGCTCAGAATGACCGTAGTGGCGCTGCGAGGTACTAAGTTTAAGTACCTATTGCAGCAAGGCGTCGACCCCAAAAGACTTTCAACGCCAGGCGCTAAAATCTAACCGAAAACTACCAAATATAGGTGTAAATTATACGCCTATACCAAGGTCTTTCAGGTTGTTCTGTGAAAAGGTCCACAAGGCCAAATGACACCTTGATCTAGAAAGAACATCCCATATCAGAATAAAACAGTATGGCGCAGAAACCTCCTAAAGGTCCATGTTCCCTGAGGGCTGCAACTCAACGATGATGATAGGAGACAAAATGTGGCATATTTCAAGTTTGTTTGGCTGAATTTCGCGAAGAGCGGTTAATTAAGTTTTCTTTATCTTTTCTGGAATACATAGTTTATTTGGTATTGAGAGATAGTTCTATATCAACTTCATTCACCCAATTTTGAGCATTAGCTTCTCTTCTTACATTCTTCCATGTTTGTTGATTTATTCATTCATCCCAATCCGATGGATTGCCAACTTCTTTAACCATATCGTTTTCATACGGTATTGCTTTCTCCGAAAGCCACTGAATTATTTGTGCTTTTTTTCAAATAGTTATAGGAAAATTTTTAGAATTTCCTAAATGGTACGGACCATTCTCCAAAACAATTACGGAATCTTTTGAAACTTGCTCTATAATTTGTTCGAAGTACTCCTCAAAAACACCATTCATACCTTCGTGGTAATCACCGATCTGATTTGCCGATATGTATGATAATTCGTATTTTTTCTTTACCATGGATTAGAATTTTTGGCCAGTTTATTACTTTTCCTTATTTGTCAAATATGTGAACAATATTTTGAAGTCATTTCACAGAAATTTGGCTTTTAAAACACTACAAACTTTATTAATACCAACTGATACGTCATTTTCATAAGATTACAACTAGATTTAAATAAAGATGCGAAATAATATGTTCCTTTGACATTTTAAAAAATTATCATTCCAACCGCAAAATGGCTAAATTATAAAGCGACTATTTTTATGTCTATCGACTTTTTCCTTCTTGCTACTACTAATAGATTTCCGCTCTGGATGATCGTATCGAAATAAATAAATTTTCATACTCGTGACCTTTTGAACTAACACGAAAGCATCTGTTTTTGCATGTTAGTTAAAAGTTTCAAGTTTATGCTGTGTGTCAAGTTGTCGTATCTGTTTTTAGGAACAACACGACAACTCAGACCGTTTGTAAAAAAACGAAACCTCCGCAACAAACAACACGATGTCACGATTTGTCCTGCGGATCTATAAGTGTGTCTGAAAACACTGTGAGTTGTTTTAGCATTGTTTATGTTATAAAGCATTCAGTGAGAAGTCGGTAAAATCCAAGATTGACGGTTAAAACATTGTTGGAGGCAAGAGCCCCAACAGATTATCGTTATACAAACATAAAATTAAAATAATTTAAAAATAGTTTAAAATAAAAGTACAGTAAGGTCTCGTTTTTTGCGGTCGATACGTTCCACAGAAAAGTGCATATAAAAATACATTACTTGCCTTGAAAATGTAGGGATACGTCCACGTTCTAAAATTACATAAAACCAAGACAAAAACAAAAAGCTTCCAGAAATTAAAAGAAATAGGCTGCATGATAAATTACCTCGAATATCCGAAAGAAATTCCTACAAAAGCTTAAAAAAACTGGTCCATATTTCTATTCGTTTCTGTAACTATGTATTTATATTTATTCATATCGTGTCGATAAACACAAAAACAGGGGAACTTGTTTATTTTACCAGGATTGTTGAAAGTAAACTCATTATTTATAAACTTCGTCTGCAGGGGAATGTTTTCCAAAGTTGTCTTGTTCTAAAAGGTGTTTTTTTTTTTTTTTATTATATTAACGCATCAACCACGCAGGGTCATTAGCGTATTTAGATTAATACAATATAGATACAATAAGTAAAATATACATTAGTTTACAATAATAATAATAATAATATCTTTGTATGTTACAATGTTCATTTTAGATCTTTTGAAGGAGTTGGCAGTCTTTAAGATAGGAAAATATTTTTCGGGTGTCTGTATTTTCTTCTAGGGCATCTCTTAGGGAGTTGGGTATGTTATATTTTAGTCGTTCACTATTATATTTGGGACACTGTATTAAAAAATGTTTAACCGTTAGAGCACTGTTGCACACTTCACACACTGGTTTATTTTTGCGCTGTAATAAATAGTCATGAGTAAGTCGTGTATGGCCGATACGGAGACGGGTAAGTATCACTTGCTCTCTCCTGTCTTTTATTTTTGGTTTCCAAAGATGTGAATGTTTGTTGACTTCGTATAGCCTTGATGGAGTGTTGTTCCAAGATTCTTGCCATTTTTGAATTATTTTTTGTTTAAGGTATGGTTTTAAATCGTTTTGTACCAATATATTACTTTCTTCGGACATCGGGTTAGTTGGTGCGTTCTTAGCTAGTTTATCTACAACTTCGTTACCTTCAATTCCTATATGAGAAGGCACCCATAAAAAGTGAACTTGGATGTTCTTATTTGCAATGTTTTTAAGTTCTTTTTTAATTAGAAGTAGAAGGGGGTTGTCACAGTACAATTGAGTCAGTGAGGATAATGAACTTAAAGAATCTGTGATTATTATATATCTTTCTTTGTTTTTGTTTTGTATTAACAATAGTGCTTTTAGGATTGCAAATAATTCAGCCGAAAAGATGGTTGTAATTGATGGCAATTTGAAACTAACTGAGGAGTCTTCCGAATAAATTGCTGCTCCAACTCTGTCTTCATTTTTTGACGCATCGGTGTATACGTTGTAGGTATTGCCATATCTGTTTAATAGTGTATAAAACTTTTGTTTAATGACGGTTGATGATATCTCTGATTTTCTTAGGCTTGTTAGACTGATGTCGATATCAGGAATAGATATTGTCCATGGTGCTGGGTTGTGGATTGAAGAGGTATCATAGGTTTTTGGAAATTGAAAATTTAATTTGGATAAGTATGATTTTATACGAAAGTAAAAAGGATGATCAATTTGATGTGTTTGTTGGAATTTATTTGTAAATCGATCAGCAAAAACGTTATGCAGTACTGGATTATTTCGGTTTGATGACACTGCCGCTGCATATGTTAGGCTTAGATATTGTCTTCTGAAAGAAAGAGGAAGTTCTCCACTTTCCCAATAAAGACTTTGAATGGGACTTGTGTAGTGAGCACCTAAAGAAATACGTAGACATCTATTTTGGATAATATCTAGTGACTTCAAATGTGTTTTTTTGGAGGAGTTGTAGACGATGGCTCCATAGTCAAGTTTTGATCGAATTATGGATTTGTAAATAAGTATTAAACTTGAATAATCGGCACCCCAGTTTTTAAAGGCAAGGGATCGTAGTAAATTTATACCAGGTAGACAGGATTTTTTCAGCTGTTGAATATGTGTCTTCCAAGTTAATTTTTTATCAAACGTCATACCCAAAAATCGGATTTCTTCTACATAATCTAGTTTTTGTTCGTGTAGATATAATTCTTTTGTTTGGATTTGATTTCTCTTTGAGAAACATATTGCTTTCGTTTTTGTAGTGTTAAACTGAAGTCCACTTGTAGCTGACCATTTCTCAATGTGTGTTAACGCTTTTTGAATGTGATTGTGAATCGTTGCTATGTTTTTTCCTCTACAGAAAATAACTAGGTCGTCAGCGTATAATCTAGCTTTGACGGGGTTTTCAATTTGTGTTAATATCGAATTTATTGCTACTAAGAATAAAGTTGTGCTTAAATTTGATCCTTGTGGTATACCATTTTGTTGAATTTTTGTTTGAGAATATGTTCCGTCAACTCGAACTTGAAATTGTCTGTTTTCAAGAAAATTTGAAATGTATTTTAATATGTTACCCCTTATTAACCAGCTGCTGAGTGTTTTAATGATTGAATATTTCCAAACTGTATCATATGCTTTGCTTATATCAAAAAATATTCCAACACAATGCTGTTTTATTGCAAATGCTTCGTGGATTTCTGATTCTAAGTCAACGAGATTGTCTAAAGTTGAGCGATGTTTTCGGAAACCACATTGTTCTGGAATAATTAATTTGTTTGCTTCTAAATACCACATAAGCCTATTGTTTATTATCTTTTCTAATATTTTACCTATGCTACATGTGAGTGATATCGGTCGATATGTTTGTGGATCTGATTTTGGTTTAGTTGGTTTTTGAATAGGTATTATGATTGAATTTTTCCATGATTTAGGAAATACGTTTCTGGATAAGATTATATTGTAGATTTTGAGTAGGTGTTCTTTAGATTGAGAGCCTAAATTTTTAAGAAATATAAACGGTATATTGTCGGGTCCAGGACAAGTGTTCTTACAATTCTGAAATACATTTTCTAATTCTTCCTTTGTTATTTGTATATTGAGATCGTTATTGTTTTGATCGTAATATTCTATAGGATTTTTTTCTTCTTTTATTTTGATTTTTAAGAAATTGGAAGTATAATTTAAGTTACTTGAGTTATATTCATAAGTAGATGCTAGTATATTGGATATTTCTTCTGGGCTTTTATAAATAGTGTTATTTTGAGTTAAAAAGTTTATTGATTTATGGGGTTTGGAACAAGACATTTTGTTGACTTTTTTCCATATAGCTGTTATAGGAGTTGAACTATGTATTGTGGTGACATATTCTCTCCAAGAGTCACGTTTGGCTTTTTTAATGGTATACCTAGCGACTGCCCTTAATTTTTTGAATTCTATAGAATTTTCTTGAGTTTTTTGTCGTTTGAATTTATTAAAAGCTTGCTTCGATTGTTTTAATGCTTCTTTGCAGTCATGATTCCACCAAGGTACCGACTGATGTTTGTGATCGTACTTAATTATTCCAACGTACTTTTTTGCTGATTCTGTGATTACGTTTGTCAGAGAGTATATTGTTTTGTCTATATCTACATTGTCATTTAGGTTTTGCAGGTTGTTTTCAACGTAATTTTGAAATTCTGTCCAATTTGCGCCTTTTAAATTCCATTTTAGTTGTTGCGGGGTAGTTGATTGTAGTTCATTGCTTATTATGATAGGGTAGTGATCACTATCATATAGATCTGGTAACACATCCCACGTAAGAGTATGTGTAATTGATGGTTCGCAAATACAGAGATCTATACAAGAGCCTTCACCTGTTCTTGTGTCAAAGCGCGTATGTTGTCCGTCGTTAAGAATATTTAGGTTGACTTCTTCTATTATTTTTTCTATTTTTCGACCTAGAGATGTTAGTTTTGCTGAACCCCATAACGGATTATGTGCATTGAAATCTCCAATTATTATCCTTGGAGCAGGTAGTTGATTTAATAAGTTTGAAATTTCTTTTGAATCGGGTTCTTTATTGGGGGGAATGTAAATATTGCAAATTGAAAAAGAAATTGTGTCTGTGACTCTAATTCCAATTGCTTCAATAGTTGTTGTGAGTTTTATCAGTTTAGCGTCAAAGCTATCTTTTATGTAGATTGCTACCCCTCCGCTTGCAATTTTCGAATTTTCTCGATTTCTAAAAAAACAATTGAAATTCTTCAAGTCATGAGCTTTGTTGTTTTTGAAGTGGGTTTCTTGTAAACATATCAGACTAGGTTTATGTTTTGAAATTAGTAATTTTAACATTTCTAAATGGGTGTAATACCCATTTATGTTCCATTGAATTAGAGAGTTGAAAATGATGTGTTATTAATTTTCTATTGATGCGTCGCTTTCTAAGTCTGTTTGAAGGTCTAAGTTGATTTGCTTTAATATTTTATTTTTTATTCGAGTGCATTTGACTTTAATTTTTCGGTCCTTTAGGTAAGGGTATATATTAGTTAATAGATCTGTGACCTCTGCTGTTTCTTCTGTATACATTTTGGTGACACTTAACGGGTCTGGTGAGTTCTCACAGTTTTCAAAAAAGTCTAATAACTGTTTGTAAGTTATAGGGTAGTTGGAATTTGGGTTCTCAAATAAAGGTTTACAGTATCTTAGCATTTCTTCTAGTGTTTTTTGTGGTTTGACATTTTGATCTGATTTTACTTTCTTCTCTTTATTTTTTGGTGTAATAAAAGTAGGTTCCTCTGTAGATGTAGTAGCTGGTGGAGAGACTTGGGAGATTGTGCGTTTGTTTTGTGCTTTCCCTGTGTTTATATGCGTTGCCTTATTTTCTATATCTATTTTTGGGTAGTTTGTTGTTTCTGAATCTTCTTTGGTTAGCTGCATGTGTGGTTTTTCTTGTTGGCTATTTTGTGGTTGGGTTTCTTGTTGTGTGCTTTCTTCTTTTGATTGTTGTTGTTTAGTGTTTGTCTGGGTTTTTTGAGTTGATAGATTAGTTGTATTTTCAATTGGGTTTATATTTGGAACTGGATTATTTGATGTTGAATTATCTGTTGTAATCGCAGTAGACATTGGACAATTTTTTGTTAAGTGGTTGGTTTGTTTACATGTTTGACAAGCTTGGTTATCTAATGAAAGGAAAATTCTGTATGTCGTTTCCTCATATGTGATAAGAAAAGAATCAGGTAAGGGCTGGTTATTTAGTGGAGATATGTATGTTTGGCGTCTGAAACTCAAAATATGTTGGAATTGTGGTGTTGATGTGCCTATTCTTAGGAATGTTATAGGTGACAGAAGATTTAATCCATGTGATTTTAATGCGGATATTAGGACTGAGTGTGGGATTGAGGGACAGACATTGGACAATACTAATCGCTGACTGGGGCTAATTAGTCTACGAGCTTGTAGGAGTTGATGGTTTATTTGAATTTTTTCATTTCTGTTTATGAAATCCTCAGCTAGTTTTTCGTTTGCTAAATAAATACATACTCTATTATTTGATAATTTTGAACAGAAGGATATCTGGGTTGGTTGTATCAGATGACTCAAAGCGGACAAGTAATCATCTAGTTTGGTATTTTCAATTGAATCAAAAATAATTGCTTGTTTTCTTGATGGAAATATATTGGATTGTTGTGTTTGATTGGTTACGGAAGAATATGTAGGTGATCCATTAAATTGATATGATGAGGAGCTGTTTGGTGTATTGTTAGTTGTAGGAATTTCAGATTGAATAGAACTATCCATTTTTAATTATCATTTGTAACTGGAGTACGGTCCTGGCAAACAACCTTCTTAGTCTGCAGTGGAACAGGTTTGGTATAGATACCTGTCCTAAATTTTGTAGGTTATCCAAAATAATATTTGATAATAGTAAAAACTGTTATGTTTAAAGTAACTTACTATCTCTGTTGTGTTTATTTTTGTTATTTCACTGCTGGGTCACTAATTAACGAAAATATTTTTAGTATTTCACTAGTTTTTAAATTAATTATGAGAGCTCGATTTAAAACACGTATTAGCTACTATGTTCCTATCTCCTAAAAGGTGTTTAAAATAGCTTAATTCTTCAATACTCCAGTTTAAATCATAATGTTTTTCTATCAATTTTTTAACATCAACTGCTTTTTCTTGTTTTACTTGTAAAGTAAATATTTGCCTTTTAAATTACGTGGTCTCAACATCCTATCTTCTAATGTATTGCTACAAAGTATGTAATAATGTTAGTCGATCTTTACTTGCTTTATGTCCACTTTTTCCAATTTTTAGTCATTTTTTTCCAATACAGTCCCGTTTCATCAGTGTTAAATACTTGATCGGCACAATAGTCCCCATCTTTAATAATTTTCGCTATCTTCTGTGGAAATATTTTTGCTGCTGCTTTATCTGCTGTAGCACTCTCTCCTGTGATCTTGATATTATGAAATGCATTTCTTTGTATAAACCCGATTAGCCATCCTTTGCTAGCTGAAAGTTTTTTATCAGCTTGGGAAGTAGATTAAATAGAAGAAATAGAAGAACTCATAAAATGGAAGAGGTTTTTCCTAGATTAAATAACCACTTACAGGAATTCTTCTTTGAACTCGTTCCTCAATCTTAATTGCGATGGCTCTTTCTGTTCTGTCTAATAATACATCCCTTGAGTAAGATGAAAATTTGGCGCTTAATTTGGCACCAGAAATTATAGATTTTCTTATAGCAGCTTCATTCTTCTTAATTGCTCTTACAGTTGATTCGCCTAAATTATTTTTTTTTTCAATTTCCCTAGATCGTTCTCCTTTTCCTACAAAACAAAATTGATTGTCTTTGATGTTTTTTTTGTCCATTGGGCCAAATGAAATTAAAAAAAAAAGAAATAAAAAAAATTAGACTTACGAGATTGAGATGGCAAAAACCTCTTCTAATTTGAAATCTTTCAATCCTAAAACCGTGCTGCTTCTTATACTGCAACTTGAATCAGTAAAATTTTCAACAACTTATAAAACGAAGCGCCGCGCCGCTAAGAGAAAAATTATTTTAAAACAATAACAGGTTATACCTTTTAATGCGAAACTCACAATGATTTAATAGTCATGTAACAAGGGAATCCCCGAATTGCATAGGTTCACTTTACTGACGTCTGGATGTGAATAGTTAATATTTAATTATAATAGTTAATAATAGAAATTTTTAGATGAAATACAAACCGCACAAATTTAAAATCGCCTAAAAATAATACGCATAAAAATATACCTTACTATATATTGCGGCAAATTAGAAGAGATGAAATTCACGCGGTCTATAGCACGGTAATTATATTTAATACTAAAAAAATTCGTGTAGCATTCTGTCAAAGTGATGAAGAGTCTCTCCACCACGAAAAAGTCTCTTACAAAGTCACTCTTGGACTGGCACATGATCGTTAATATGGACTTTCTCATTTCCACCGTTTGCGCAGTAGTGGTTCTTTTTATCATACTAGATTCTTGGATCACTACATGTCGCTTTGGTTTCAAAGATTGAATATAAAAGTAAAAGATAGTGGTTTCAAAAAGAATACCGTAAACACAAAAGAGGGAAAAAATTATCACATCTCGTGTCATAGTAATTACAGGTAGACAGCACGCCGTAGTCTTTGTCATCCACAAAAATGAAATTGCAAGCACTATAAATATATTTATATAATTAGCATTTATATTTATTACATTTTTAGAAACTGTAACTAGCAAATTATTATAGTAAGCGTAAACAAATAAATTGATTAATTACTCGAAGCATAAATTAATTTTCCAATTATGTAACGTTAATATTTAATTATCAGTCTACTGAAATAAAATAATACAATTTGGATAGTTTGCATTAAACAACGAAATTGCTATGAGCCGTTATTAATTTTATACTTCATTTATCGCTAGTTTAAATAGTAATTCATTATGATATATTTTTTAATTGGTTAAAGTAAATTTTCTTATTTTTAAATCATGCTAGTGGCGGTGTTGCGATATGCTAAAACCGATTTACAAGTACAGAATCACAATTAATACGAAGCAATAGCAGTAACAGTAACAATAGGTACAAATCAAAAAATGAACATATGTAACATTTATATCCCCCCGATCCAAAATATCCAAGGAAATGAATTTTCCGACTTAATTATGCAAATTCCATCACCAAAATTAATTCTTGGGGAATTTAACTAAAAATGGAAAGTTAATAGCAAACGTAATCAATAGCCTGAATTTAACAATAATGAACGACGGAGCTACGACTCGTTTCGACGCAGCTACTGGAAATGTTTCAGCTAATGATGGAAGTGATCATTATCCAATAATAGTAACAAAAATTTTCAACCCCACAACAAAAACCAATCCTTTGCAAAAGTGGAAAATAAAGCAAGCCAACTGGAACATTTTTAAAACAAAAATTACTGAAGAAATATCGAATATCCCTATAACTGAAGAAGACATAAACTTAAAATTGTTTAATAACTTAATCACTGAAGCCGCCACAATTGCAATGGGAAAAACAAAGTATATAACAAAAAACAAAGTTGTTCAGATCATTCATTCATTCAGTTGACAGATCTAAAAAAGAGTATTGGAAAAAATACGTTCAAAGTATTAACAGGAATACAAACATGTCATCAGCATGGAAAAAAGTTAAGAAAATATCTGGCGTCAATACACAAAATGGAATAAAATACCTAGAACGAAATGGAAACCTAATTAATGAAAACAAAAAAATTGTAGAAGAATTAGCTGAAACATACAGACAAGAATCTACAAATGATAATTACATCAATACTTTTTTACGATATCGGGAAGAAGAAGAAGCAAATCCAATAGAAATTATAGCCAATAATGATGATATAAATACTCCAATTAATAATACAGAACTATTAGAAACAATCCAAATGTTAAAAGACACATCACCAGGTCCAGATGACATACCCGCAATATTCTTAAAACAGTTACCTAACGAAGCTTTAGACTTCCTATTGAATCTTTTTAATACAATCTGGTGTAAACAAAAATTTCCTGACTTATGGAGACAAGCTATTGTCATCCCTATACTAAAACCTAACAAACCGGCTACAGCAGCAGAATCATATAGGCCAATATCACATGTTCTACTTGCAAACTGCTAGAGAAAATAATAAATAATAGACTTATGTGGCATTTGGAACATCACAATTTACTTATACCGGAACAAGCTGGATTTCGTCCTTTGAGATCTACTATAGACAATGTTTTACATTTAGAAAGTCAAATTAATGAAGCCTTCTGTAACAAACAGAAATGCTACTTTGATATCCACAAAGCATTTGACTTAGCATGGCGACACAGAATATTAACAAAGCTGCAGACTTGGGGAATTCAAGGAAATATGTTGGCATTTTTGAATAACTTTCTAAATGAACGCAAATTTGCAGTACGTAGTAATGGAGAACTTTCTAGTATTAAGTCTCAAGACAATGGAACACCACAAGGATATGTAATTAGCCCTACACTTTTTTTAATAGCAATGAATGATGTTATCAAAAATCTCAAGAGACCTGCACAGGCTAGATTATATGCTGATGATATGATAATGTTTATCAAAGGAAAAAATATTAACTCGATGGTCAAGCTTTTACAAGAAGAACTAAATAAAATCGAAAGTTTGTCTAATAGGAGTGGATTCTATTTTTCAGCTGACAAGACACACACTTCACACAAATACCTGCCTTAAAATTCGGCACAAAGCTTTTGAAGCGAAGTACAGACATAAAATATTTAGGCATAATATTCGACGAAACTTTAAGTTGGAAACCACGTATTAAAAAATTGGCGATATCATGTCAAAATGGTATAAATCTTCTTAAATGTTTAACCAACAATCAATGAGATGCTGACGGAGATACATTATTACTGTTGTATAGAAGCCTAATCCGAATTAAGTTTTAAGTCAAAACATCTCATACAGATTTTTTCTTTCCGGCCACAAAGTGGAATGTTTATTCAGTCCTTTGTATACAATGCTGTTATAAATGTAAATATGCTAGACGGTAATAACATTAGGTCCTACCGGGTAAACCACGTTCAAAAAACGCGCCAAGTGCCTTACAAGTGACGGGGAAACGTGTGCATGTTATAAAGAACACAGATTTTTCAATTATTTTAATCGTTGTATCTACGAAACGGTCACTTTAATGAGAACAACTATAAAGACAATTATTATAGATAATTACACGATCTACAATTATTGTCTGGTGTATTTTTTTGATAAAACTTAAGGTTTGCCTGAAAAACGCAATAACCCTAAATTTGCAACATAATATGTCCTTGAATAAATTTTTTTGCAGACGTGGCATCGATGAGGACTTTTTACATTTCGTTTATAATGGTGTCTCGTACCAATTTTTAGCTCTATGAGAATTTTGTAACATTGAATGTCTATCTTGACCGGACTATCTACTACCTATATATTTTCTTGTCATGTTGTTTTATGGATTTTAAATGCATTCTTATTATTTATTTTATAAACTCTACAAACAGTTTGCACATGAAAATTACAATTCTAATAATATGGTAGCTTCTTCGGTAATTATACGTTCTTTTTCTAGGAACGACAATTTTTTCTCTTTACAATAGAAGTGCTTAAATTAAATTATGCATAACAACTTTAATTTAGCTGGCGGAAATCTACATTAGCTGTAACGACCAAGATATGACTAATCGCAGAGCAGAACACTTTAAATTTCTCGGAAGAATAACTTTTTTATTCTAGTGGAATAGCTTTTTATTTTTCGTAAGATCTATAAAATTCGATAACTGTTTCTCTACAGGTGTTAGGCTGATATCTTATTCTTTAAGTGCTATCTTCGAAGTGAACTTTAAAAAGCAACTGATTGTTGTACTCGCAGTTGTTGAAGTCTCACAGAAACTTAGATCTCATCATATATGTTTTCCTTTTTTCCGAACTACATTAAAAAAAAGTAAAAATCATTACAAAAGTTTTATTAATTTATAATAAAAGGTATATAATTAAAAAGACCGTTTCGGGCTACATCACAAAACGTTTTCGGACTAACAAGTCCATCATCAGTGTATTTACCAAGTATTCATGATTCAAGTCACTAAATATATGGGTAAAAACCCTTTTTTTCAACTTGAGGCAACAGTGATTTAATACATTAAAATGGAATAATATTTAACGGGTATCACGAAATCCAAATTGGTTATATTATGTAATAAATTATTAAAATTTATAGGGCTATTATAATCATATTATGATGTGGACGCCAGTTCCATCGCAAATAAAAACCTAGAACAAAAAAAACACATTGATTCCTTTTTCTTAAAATAAGGGTATATGCACCAAAAAGTTACTGATAAAATTGTGTGTGCCATTGTACATTTTTAGCATCAATGAAACAAAACATATATGAAAACAATAAAGTTTTGCTTGTTATTGTTATAATAAAAGAGAAAAAGATTTGTTTCCAATGTCTCTTTCTTTTTTCGAGAAAGTAAACACACCGTATGAGAGATTTCAATCTTAACTCCTTCGATTTTTTTCTGAAAAAACAATCTCTTTTGGCTGCCAAGCCAGTTTTTCTGAGAAAAGGATAAGGAAAAGAAATACATCTAAATTCCGATGAGCTTACAATGACACAAAGAAGACGACAAAAAAGAACGGTCAGACAGAGACGTAACGAAAAAACGACCAATTGTCTTTAGACTCTACAATATCATAATACATTTTTTTTAATATAAGTTGAAATACATTGAATACAATATATTATATATGTTATAAAGTGTAGTCAATAATTGACGAATAAAAAAACTAAAATGACCGAAGGCAATATTAGTGTGATATAAAAAGTTACTTAGGGCAGCGTAGGCGCAAAATTTCGTGCCAATGCTTTTTAAATGCATTCATTTTTTTCGAATCCTGAGAAAACTGTTAAGAACTTTTGAAAAATTTAAACACATAATGAAAGATTACATTATTGCCGAGGGCCAAAAGTCCCTGAAAACTTTATAATGTTTATTTTAATAAGTTACAGGGGTGAAAAAAAAAGAGAAAATTTAGTGTGATTTTTAAATTCAAGTATCTCACTCAAAAAAACTTTTTGTTTATTCTAAGGAACTTTCGGCCCTCGATAATAGTGTAATCTTTCATTCTAATTAGTTTTCTCAGGATTCGAAAAAAATTAATGCATTTAAAAAGCATTGACCCGAAATTGCCTGAAAAAGCATTGCCCCTACGCTCTTAATGGGCAATTGTAATTTTCTTAACACTTGTAAGATATGTAGAATCTTCTTTACTATAAATATATTTTAATTTTAATAATAGTTTCCAATTGTGACATAACCAATCCATTTTTTAAATGAACTATCTAGAAGCATAGAAAGACATTCCGTGCATATTTCCTTTTTTATCTATTCTTGGTTCACCCAATCATAAAATTTTACATAAATTATATAAACGATGAGTATCTTTTCAATTTTTTTCAAGGACAAAAGGGGAGGAAACATTAACACTTTTTTGTACATCGAAGAGAAATGGAACTTCAAGAAATGATCATAAAGCACATTCATCTTAAAATATTTGTTTAATCTTAGCACGCACTGGGTCGGGACCGCACGGTTGGACGGAATTTTTCAAAAAACAGGATTGGTTTCCCTTGCGATGCGTGAACTTGGACGTCATGGTCGGAACAGGACAATCCGCACTCTCCGCGGTCTTCAAAAAGTCCGAAAGAAAGATTTTTAGGACATCCCGACGACTCATCAGCTGTTCTGGAAGAGCTCGCAGTGATGGGTACGGATGTCGGTTAAAACTACCTTGAACTGTACAATTTGCTTCATCTGGAATACTTTCCTAATACGAGAGCGGTTCCTACCGACCGTCCGCCGTGTACTGCCCTAAAAATGTGCGGGGCGTACGTACCGTCCGTACTATACCGTCCCGACCAAGTGCGAGCTTAGCTTTAGTATCTACTAAAGTTTATTCTTCGATAACTAGAGTGTGTACAAAAAAAACATATCAGTCTTTTCATTTTTTAATTATTATTAATTCTAATATATTTATTTTACTATAATTATGCTGGTTTGTTATCTGCCTTATAAAAATTGCATCCGTACACGATATTCCGGTCCGAAGACCTTGTTGGTCTTCTTGTAGAGGTATTAGTTTATTTATTTTTGTTGCTATTATTCTTGTTGTTAATTTGAGAGCTGTATTTAATAGATTTATTGCTCTATAATTATTAGGGTCTTTCTTATTTCCAATATCCTTAAACAAGATTCGGATCTCAGAAATTAATTTAGGGAACTTTATACATGCAGAAGCTTGTACGTCTGATGGATATTCCTGAAAAAAGCGATCTTCATTGTCCTGACACTACGGTCCTGTGTGTAGGCTCGATTTTTACCGGATAGATTGGTTATAGTGGGGGTGGGCAGTTCCGAGAAACGGCCATAAATCAACCTCTCCGACCACCCATTTCATAAATAATAAATTTTACTTGTGGCGGTAAAACGAAAAATCGACTAGAAGGAAAACTAACTGCTTTTATCGGATCAAGTGTGGTTGAGGAGGAAATGTCAAGTCAGTATCTAGGACACGGCTCTTTCGGCGTTTCTAAATAATTTCCAAAGGTGAATGCAGCGAACACGTTGGAATTCTTTAATGGAAAACGTCTCTCTTAAGGTATTTGGGAAAACTGTCGGATGCGCGTGAAATAGTTGAAAAACAGGGAGGGGATTTATAAAATTGGTGAACAAAGAAGATCAATGAAATCTGGTTGAAAGTATATTAGTGTGTAACATTACAAATTTAAAATATTAAATAATAACAAATTATACTGCTCTGCAATTTTTTAAGGTTTCCTTCACTTCATGAACCAAACGTTACTAATTTTGGTTTAAGAAAAACAAACATCATAATGAAATTCGTGATAAGCGGATTCATGTGAAAAACGTAACATGATAATTTTTTTTATGGTAAATTACAAGATTCTATTTGAATTTTCAGTAATGATTGCTATGTCCCAAGACTTCTCAATTAATGAAAGAATGTATTAGAGATTACAGTTCTGCTGTAACAGCAGTGCATAACAATATCTTTATTTTTTAATTTCAGCTCAAAATTGGGGGGGGGGGTGGGGGAAGGAACTGGCAGGCTATCTGAATGTGGATATTCGGATATTGAACTGCTCTTCTTTTCTTCATTGACAACCCTTCTTTAATGGTTGTAGTAACTATTCTATTAACTCAAAAAGGGTTGCAACAATTAACAATTTTCAAAACGCTGTTAATCCAGTCCGGACACTTTCTGTTTCTTTCTTTAGAAGTTTGACCCAAGAAGATCCCGTTAGATGCATCCATTTCCGACTGCCCTAATAGTTCCATCACATTGTAAACCAGCCACCAGTATTTGTGTTCAACTGGGTTAAGACCCGGACTGTGTGCTGGCCATGGTAAAACTTAAATCCTGACCTTATTAACGTATTCACAGGTGCGCTATGGCAACGTGTATTGTCATGCATTAATCTTAAGTTTTCATCAATGAAATGGTCTTGGAGAACTTCTTCCTCGTATCTTTGAGCTTTCACACTGCCTCTATTGAACACAACAATATCAGTACGAGCTTCGTAAGAGATTCCTTCCCAAATCATTATTGGTCTTGGCCCTCCTCGGTACTGGGTAAGCCACTGTTTCGGTTAGTGCATGAAGCAAATCTTTTATTTTGACGCCTATAGACACGCTGACGTCTATCTGGACCTCTTAGGGCTATTCTGCTCTCATCTGAGAACAGTATGTTCTTTCATTTCGTCAGAGTCCAGTCAGCATATTCTCGCGCAAAACTAAGTCTAGCTCCATGGTGTTGTGGGAATAGTTGTGGGGAGCAAGCAGACTCAAATTTCTTTCTGGCAGTCTTTTTCTAATGGTACGTTCTTACACGCTATCATTTCTCACATCAAAAAGACGCGTACGAGCTTCAGAGCGGTGCAAAAGCGATTTCTCATCACGTTGCTGACAATAAAGTCGTCATCTTGAATTGCAATGCATAGATGTCGGCCTTGACCTGGCCTGCGGTTGTATGAACCTGTTTCCTGAAATAGTCTGCTAGCATCCCGTACCGTAGTTCGGGGTACATCGAGTGTACAAGCGATACGACGTTGGCTCTATCCAGCATCAGCTGAAGCCACTTCCCAGCGGCATCAGTTGCAACAAGTGGCATTTTTTATAGTCGCAAGCAATAATCCAACACCAAAATCTCAAATTAAACAATATTCGCACACTATGACATAAAATAACAGGAAATGTTAACATGGTAACACAATGCGACAATGTCGTTAACGATTACATTCCAAAAACCCTTTGGTAATACAAATTTAGGAAACGAACTGGGGGGTATTATTGTTTAATTTTTGTCAGTGTACCTACTTGACAGAACACGAAACAGTGTAAGCCATAGTTAATGTAAACAGGGTGACGCATGATAGAGGTGGGCGGTTAATTGTGCCGGTGAGTGTATGTAGATGTATGATACCAGTTTTTTATGGCCATATCTTTACTCCTGCTTATTTGCTTTTAGTTGCAGACAAACACACCAATATACGATTTGGTATTTGCGTAAGAACTAATAATGATATCAATCGTTTACTACCTTTAAATGATTGATTTTTACCAAATATATATTGTGTTTACCTAAAACTTACAAAAATACTCACAAAGTTAATTAAACCCTCGGTTTCGACCGAAAGATCCGATATGCGTATAAATTAAAAAGCGACCACACTTCCGGAATAAAATAAATAGTTCGTTTGTTTGACTCCCACGAAATTCTATTATGGTGGCATAGAAAGGAAGGATGTTCGATCAATTGTGGTCTAAAATAGAAAGTAAGAATTACCAAAGTAAGACATAGTAAATATTTACTATTGTACATTCTACAAAAAATTGTAAATACACTCGTAAATATTTTTGTATTGGATATTAACCAAACACTATGATAATGAGAAATTGTCAACAATAGTACGGTTCGGAGTAGAATTTGTGTATAATAAATGGGACACAAATTTCTAAAAATATTTTACCGGTTAACAAATAGAATAACTGTCTGTATGGTAAATTGGCATGGGCATTAGGAGACGTTTCCATGATTCCTGTTCCATAAAAATTATTTTTTTAAGAGTGGGAGATAGCGCTAATTGTATTGAAGAATTTTGTGTACTACTATTCTCTCCCTAGCACTAAGAAATTTCTAAACAAGTATGTGGGATCGGACATAACGCAACTGAATAATTTAGACATCAGATTATATGGACTAACAATAAGGCAAAATATGCATACAGTATGCTCAAAGTAAATAAAATATTTAAATCTATTAAAATTAAATTTACGTGAAGATCTGTAAGAGGTGAAATTATTGCATCAATTACAAATTTGGTGATAAACCCTGGAATGTCGATGTAACTTTATAACAATATCACACCTCCGAAAGTTGGGAGCCAATGTAGAACAATAAAACTCACAACTTTCTTTGGGAGCCAATTGTTAGGCCTCGTTTAGCTCATCTTATCCTAGAAGTAAATCTGAACAATGAGTTTGGCTAGGACAAATAAAGTAAGATATTAAAAATCACAGCAAATCTTCCCTATAAGCTTTACAAATATAAAATATAATACTATGGCATTACTGGATAACATTACTGAAGTTGGCTTCACAGTTGTTCTGCATATCAGCTTCAGTTCAGTTTAGTAAAGTTTCACCCAACAAGGAGAACAAGAAAAATTAATTAGGTCAAAAAAACTAAAATCATAAATCTTGAATTAGTGACTGTAGAGTTTAAAATATTTCCATGAATTCCTCTTTTTCCCTCGATATTTTCGTTAAGTATTAACTGCAGTATTCAGTATCTGCTACCTCTCATTATATACCCCAGAGATTCAAGTCTTCTCTTTTTCTCATCATCTTCGTCAACTCACCTTTGCCTTGACCTATACTGTTTAATGATTAATATATTTCATTATTAAATTAGAGAATTAATACAAAAAATATAGCACAGTACACAAATTACAGAGCCTTAAACCTTAGTCACAGGAGAAACTAACAGCAAAAGAGAACTATCAAGAGAGTACTCTTTAGTCATAGAATAAGCAGCCGGGGTATTATAGAAGAACTGAGAGTACAAAATGTGTTCAATTGGATTAGAGTTAGAGTAGAGACGAAAAATCTAGAACTTTTTGATATGTCCATCGAAACGTCATTCTTCGAATACCTTTAGACTGCGCCATACATTGTCCCAAATGTTGAATGTTACCTGAAGTTGAACGTAGTCAGTCACAAAGAAACATGCGATTTTTATATCAGAAGCATATGACGTAGACAACTTCCTCAAATTTTCTTACCTTCTTCAAAACATCGTCGATCTAGCGAAGATCTTAGCCTGGCTTCTTTAATCTCCGTTACTAGGTCAGATTCTATTGATATTACGGCCATTTCTTATACACCGCAACCGTTTTTTATGAACGGTTCTGTGACCTTTCTTTAAATCTAATTGTCCCATCTACGTAGCTGGTTTTACTCTTCCTCGTAAGAATTTAAGTTTCCTCCCCATACATTACCACCCATAGCTTATAAAAGATGATTTTTGAGATTTGCATCCTTGTATCCTTCCCTTCTTCTAGGATTTAACTGGCTACTTAAGTACTCGAAATGGGATTTTTATCAAGTATTTGGTTTTATCAACGTTTGTCTTCAGCCCCACATTCTCAGGAACTCTTTTAATTGAAATTCGGTAGACAGATCATGGAAAAGAAAGTATGAGTGTTGGAGATTCTTATCTCAGAAAGAGCTCCTGTTCAAGAATGAATGGCATTGTTAAACAACGGATTAAAGAGAATATATTCCTATTAAAATAAGTAAAAAGGAAAAAGACAGGTAAAACAGTATTTCTCTTTGTTTTGGTTCATTGACCGTACTAAATATCGTAATCATGTTAAATAACCAAAATCAAGGTTCAAATAACAAAGCGTTGTGAAGAGAAAACACAATTTTATATCACTCGAACGCTAAAGTAAACAATAACAATTACAATGAGCTCATCCCGAAAGTTGTTTTACGATTTCCTTTTATATTTTTATCAGAAGTCGACTGATTTTAGCTAATAGTAGATCAAAGGAATCAAGGTTAAAGGATAATTGTTTCGTTTGTTCAATTTATTGCTTGTAATTCTAATTTGGCGTTAATAAAACAATAGTAATCGGATTAAGCTTGGATTGTGTATTATTTTTAGTAATTGAGGAAAAAATAATTTGGGTATTATTTGGCTATATAAATTTCAATAAGTTTATTTCATTTACATTCGAACTATTATTACAATACATTTTAATTAAACTTTAATATTAGTATACTACATTTTTATAAATTTACGTATTAGAATATGTACTTTTCTTTTCTCTCCGCAGAAGAGTGGAAATTTCCAGTAGGACCGGAATGTTCTAAGTGATTGTGAGGAGCACTATAGAAATTTCTCGAAACAGACAGAACAATGACCGTTAAAATTGCAGCGACGAAAGGTTTATATAGGTGAAGGAGCATTTTTAGTTCGGTTTTAAAGGTGATAATTATTACAAATATGTAAAAATAAACCTCACACACAACAACTAGGAATATAATTATGTATTGTTATGCTCTTTTATTTTTGTTAGTTAAATTTCAAGATTGTGTTTGAAAATTATTTGGAAACATTATTTGCTGATATTTTGTTGTATGGTGTAGAGGCGTTGACGATAAATAAACAATGCATGAGTAAGCTGGAGGCATTTGAGACGTGAGTATATCAAAATATGTAGAAAATCACCTGGAAGAACAATATAACTGACGCAGTAGCACTGGACAGGATGAATAAATAAAAATAGATCGTATTTACTATTAAAATAAGAAAATTCCAATATCTGGGACATTTTACACGCGAAGGTAAATATCGACTGGTACTGTAAGTGATTATGGGGGGAAAGATTCAAGGTAAGTGCAGATTATTAAGGAGAATAATGTCTTGATTAGGAAGCTTTATGGAATAGTTCGCCTTCAGTTCTAATCAACTACCGAGCAGCAGCCTCCAGTGTCAAAATTGTCATGACGCCAATGACAAATACAAATACAAAAATAATGTTTAAAGTTAAAAGAATAGCATTCTGCTTTTTAACGCTAGATTTACAGTACAAGCGTTACAAGGAAGAGAAGTAAAACATAGAGTGCATTATCTTAAATAACAGACTCTCCGTCTGTTATTAAGAAGTCAATATTTTACTTATAAAATTCCAAAATCGTATAGCAATTAATAGATATTCTCATTTTGGCATCAATTGATGTCATCCCTAGACTTCCACTAATATACTCATTCTTAATTTTATTCTTTTTTGATACTCATTGATCTAAGCATTCATTTCCGCCATATGCGTTCACGTTGTTGCTCGTTTATCTTTAACTGGTTTTCTCAAATCTGGTCTTATAGCAATTTTATAGATTTTTCTTTCAGCTTCATTAGAATTTTTCTGTCACACATCACATCACTGGCTTCCTTTCACTTTATCCATCCCACCATAACTCTACCGTATGTATCTCCATCTATTGGTTGGATTAATCCTGAGAAGATTGCTATGGTCTCGTTTACTCAGAGAAGGGCTATCAGATCTACCAAAGAGCTTACCTTCTATGGTACAGTTTTATCGGTTTAGTGAATGAAGTACCTAGGAGTGATCCTGGATTCTAAACTGTCATGAAAAGAACATCTGGGCGCCAAGGGGAAAAAGGCCTCTGAGGCTTTCTGGGCGTGCAAAAGAGCTTTTGAAGCCAAATGTGGTTTGTAGCCGAAAATTCTATATTGGATGTACCGATCCATGATAAAGCCTATACTGACGTGTGCGGTCATTGTGTGGTGGCCCCGGGCTAGACTGTCTTCAGCCAAGGCCAGTTGGCTCACCTCCAGCGGTTGAAATGCGTTGGAGCCATGAGGACCATTCTCAGAGCTGCCCTTAAGACTCTGTTGGGTTTAGCTTCTCTACATTTTATTGTACAGCACGAAGCCATGGTGGCAGCCTATTGTCTCAACTGTTCTGGATACTGATTGGGAATGACTGGTCGGATGGGCCATTGAGACATTCGGAAACAGACCTGTTCGAGTGTTGTCCTGTGCTCTCTATGGTACAGGGCAGCATGGCCCCTCACTTTGAATTCCCACCCTCCTTCTTGGTTCAATTTCCTGATCGCTATCAGTGGATGGAACGAGAACCTGTGCTGATCCGTCAGAGCGGGATAACCTGGTTCACAGATAGGTCCAGAATGGAACCAGAACCAGTGCTGGAATATATCGTAGTGGAATCGGATTTGAATCTAGATTGTCTAGCAGGCTCTCGGCAACCATGTATCAGTCTGTCAAGGCAAGATTTTTGCTATCCTGGTATGAGCTAAAGAGATTATAGGGCTTGCTAAGGCAGGACCTTCTCTATCTGCTTTTTGAGTCTAGAATCAGCTCTAAAAACGGACTGACAAGACGAGATTCATCCACTTTACCTGTGGGACCCGAACCTGTGATTGGAATGCGCTTCAGTACTGGTCGAGATAGTCTCAAGAAGCTTCTTTCGCGGAGATTCCAGGACCCCTGGGCCAGTGGTGGAGGTATGAGACAGCTCCACATAGTGAGGCCATCCAAAAATCCTACAGCCCAACTTCTCCTTCTAGACCGTAAGATGCTCTCTGGTGGTCACTATGCTTACCGGCCACTGTAGACTTAGGAGGCATCTATATCTGCTTGGATTGGTGGCTGGCCTACGGTACCGTCTATGTGATGAGGAAGAAATCTCCTCACATGTTCTCTGGAAGTGCCCTGTACTGCCCTATCAGAGGTGGTAGATGGTTCGGCTTTTATACAAGCGAGCCAAATGGGGGAGCTATCCTTAAAGAGACGTGTAGCTTTATGTAAGGCCACAAGTACTAAAGGAATAGAGCTTCTGCTAAATCTAGCAGATATGGAAGCCTGGAACAGCCTGGATTCCAGAAACGCTCAGGACCATGGTGGTATGATAGGGGTGATATCATGGACCTGCTTTAGGATGTCTAAGTATCTCTAAGGCAAATGGAAACTGCCTTTATGTACCATAACCATTACGTCTTAAATCCACAAAGTAACTTTATCAAAGTTACAAGAATGATTTCGACGGCAAATTGCAAGTCCAGGCCAATGGACTTATTTAATTACAAATCAACTGTAATCGTAACTTACCATACAATTTAAATGTTTCTGTATGTTCAAATTGAATGTGAACGAGGCCTAAGAACATTAACGGAGTGTTTTTGTTCACGTATGTCGGATAACTATTGCGATGGTAAAACTTCGCAACAGAAATGGTAATCAAACGGAACATAAGGGATAAAAACGAAGAAATATCTCAGAAAATGCATAAAAAAAGGTTGTAACATTGAATTAGTTAAAAATTAAAAACATGCATTGCTCATTAATTTACATAGAAAAAGTAAAAAATTTAATATCTATGTTACATATTATTACAAAAAATATAAGTAACTGCGGATATAAATCAATTACACATGTTTAAATCTCAAAGTATATCCGTATGTCATCAAAATTTTTATCTCTGATAACATATATGAAAATGCTTGAGATTATCTTAGAATCCTCAAAAGATAGTTTTGATTCGCACCGTTTCGTAAAAAATTGATTAACTCGTAACACTTCTTGTAATTGCAACAGCAGTAAAAAGTGCCATCATAACTTTCTTTGATTGCGTGACTAATTGTTTGGACTTAATAGCTTGGCGATCTAATAATAAAAGTTAATGAACCCAACGGGCGTTTGGTTTCATGTAAATGCATTTAGTTAGATGTTCTCGACCTACAAAATAGCGCTGGTTCAAAACTGGGATGCTGCTTAAAGTATTCCGTACGTTTAATGTGAGCACGGAAGAACAATTTTTTATTTTGCTCATATGTGAAGTTAACAGTAGATATACATATTTGAATTTAGTAAATATGAATTAATCAACTAAAACAATACAAATATGTGGCAAGTGTCAGTGCTTAGGTTAGGGCATCTTTTTACGAAGGTTAATCGTCGTGACAATTTTAATTTTAATTACTAGTACACCAGCCCAAGAGAACGAAGAGTCGCGAAGTGCTCAGATGATAGAAAAGGAAGTAAAGACAGAGATGCGCGTCTTTAGCAAATTCAAAACATCGGTGCCAACTCTTGTCCCTTGTAGCTCATTGTTTGTTGGATTAGCTTCACTCAAAATTTCGTTCTCTCGGCTTAAAGATAACCCAAAAAGAACTTAGAAAGTTTAGGAAGTATTTTCTCAATGGTGCTCACGATAAAAGCATACTATTAAGATCCTTGAACAAACTAAGCCTGGAACGCGACGAATCACTTTCCTGTATTCGCTTTCTAAGAAATCAAAGCACTCATTCAAGTCTTCTCATTTTATTGCGGAAGAGAAGAACTCAGCAAATACTTTTATTACTATATTTTCGACATCTATAGGCACTTTTCATGCATGTTTAACGCAGTTATGAAATATTCATTCATGAAAAAGTCATTACAGTGACCAGTTAATATCTCGTTGTTTTCTTCAGACTTCAATGTTTGAAAAACAGAATTAACAGACGCATTATAAGCTCCATATGCTGTTGGTCTGCTCCATGGGAGTCGTGATTTATCCATGACTTCACATAAACGTTCCTTAATAGATGTTGAATCTTCAAATGAGTTTTCGTAAAATTCTAAAATTTTATATTGACTATTGTTTTTTGTGTGAAATATTGAGCAGCTAGATATTTGATATATTTATAAACAAAAGTTTTAGAATAATAAGATCAAAAAATGCTCATTCAGATTAAATGTTTAATGAATAATCAATTTAAATTGCTTAATGGGGTTTTTCTTATTTTAAATAAACAAAATACTCGCTAAACTTATTAGTTTTTTTACGGTATTGCTAGATCTGTATCTGTAAGACAATTAATAATTCCCAATTGAATTTCAGATGAACAAAAATTAACGTCTCGCAGAGAAATTAGAAAAGAATTTATGAGAATCTAACAATTTTTTTGTCATCTTTTAAATCCTGAAACTCCACAGTGCACATGTCATCTATTTGACGCATTAGGTTGTTTCTGGACTAAACAATGATAATTAGTTAATGCAGTTAATTAGTTAATAACAAATTTATTTATGTTGACAGACCATATCACCGAAATTTAGACAACTGTTAACATAATGTTTTTCAATATTTCCTTTCGGTTGGAATATGGTATCATATTCAAGTAATTGTATTACTTTATTACCTTCACTGTTGACAGATCCGTTTTCCTGGTATTCTTCTTCCTCACTTAAACTGAACTCAATTTCAGAGCAGATATTGCCGTACATACCTCTTCCAAATAGTGTGGAATTGATTTTGTCCGTAAAATCTAATTGGTGGTATTTCACTTTCTGTAAAAAACAAAAAAGTAACTTTAAATTGTTGGTGCCATATACAGCTCAAGGTGGCAATTGCGTACATATGTTGAAAGCAAAAGGTTTCAAACTTGGTAGGATAAAAACAGAACATTTAGAATGTTCGTTATAAGATGAGTTACTAATACAAGTAAGATAGTAACTTCTTCTTCTTTAAGTTCCATCTTCTATCGAAGGTTGGAAATCATCATGGCTATGCGGACTCTGTTGACTGCCGCTCTAAAATATTTTGCACTACTGCATTCAAACCATTCCCTTAAGTTCTTCGTAGCCAGGATATTCTTCGTCTTCCCACATTTCGCTTTCCTCGGATTTTGCCTTGCATAATAAGTTGTAATAATGCGTATTTTTGCCCTCTTATCACATTTCCTCCTCCTTTCCTATCCTTCTAGTTACTTCCACGTTTAACATTCTTTGAATCCATGATATTCGTATGATTCTTCTGTAACAGGCGGTCAACTTATTCAGATGGACTTGTTTTAGTGTCCACGCTTCCAAGCCATAAAGGAGAGTAGAGAACACGTAGCATCGAAGCATTCTCAGGCGTAGTTCTAACCTTATATCCCGACAACAAAGAAACTTTTTAAGTTTAATGAATGATGCACATGTTATTTCAATGCGTATCCTAATTTCTTTGGTTTGGTCTACATCTGATGTTATCCATGTTCCTAAGTATTTATAGTTATTAACACTCTTAATTGCAGTATCTTCAATAGTCAGTTGGATATTTGTATGTGCAGATTTAGTCATGATCATGCATTTAGTTTTCTTTAAATTTATCTTCAATCCGTACTCATGACAGCGTTCATTAAGGCGTTGCATTACGTTCTGTAAATCATTGTTGTTATCCTTCATTATTACTGTATCGTCTGCAAAACGTACGTTATTTAAAACTTCCCCATTAATAGATATACCTTCTATTGAGTCTGAGAGCGCTTTTTGAAATACCGCTTCAATGTAGACATTGAAAAGTAGTGGGGGACAGCACGCAACCCTGGCGGACTCCTCTCTGTATTCTGATATTTTGGGTGTACTGGTTGTCAACTCTTACCTTGGCAGTTTGATTCCAATATAAATTAGATATCATTTTCATATCACGACTGTCATTATTTTTGCTTTTTAATATATCTACAAGCTTTTTATGTTGAACCTTATCAAATGCCTTTTCAAACTCTACAAAACATAAGTACATGTCCTGATTCATGTCCATGCATCTCTGAGCCAAAACATTCCAGCCGAACAAAGCATCTCTTGTACTCATACCATTTCTAAAGCCAAATTGTGTGTCACTAATTTCATATTCAAGAGTTTTAACAATTCTGCTGTGAATTATTTTCAAAAATGTTTTAAGTGTGTGACTCATTAAAGCTATTGTTCTGTGATCTGAGCAAATTGTTGCACTTGGCTTTTTGGGAATTACTACAAAGGTCGATTGCAGCCATTTTCTGGGGATTGTGGCAGTTTGATATATTAGATTTAAGAGTTCACTACATCAATAACATCTTCATCGATGAGTTTTAATAATTCGATTGGCACATCATCTGGTCCAGTAGCTTTACCCTCTTTTGTGTTTTTGATGGCATAGATGACTTCTTCTCTTCATATTGGTGGTCCGGTATCCTCGGTGATTTCTAATGACAGTTCTTCTCTTTCATCATTAAATAGTTGTTGGATGTAATTGGTCAAGTGACATAATCTCTCGTAAGATAGTAACTGTGGATAGTAAAAAGGTTGATAGGAAATAAATGAGGATATTTCGACGAAAGTTACAGGGTTCTGGACGAAATAGAAGCAGGTAAGTTGTCTATTGTGTGATGTACCTAAGTGTAATTGTATGGTGTAAGACCTTTATAAGATCAGTTATCATACACGCCTGGCAATCAGTGAAGAAAAGGAACAACGAATGCATGTGGCAGAAATGATTGCTTAGATTACGATGATTAGAGCACGTTCAACGCCGGAATAACCACCTAAACGAAGAAATGTGCTATATAGAGATAAAGGCGCATAATAATAATGAAAAAAAAAAAAGACAGTCGGCACTGTCAACAACAACATTAAACAATTACCGACAAAATTGAAAGATGATCTAAATTGACTAGATTATAACAGAGATTAAAGCAGAGAACAGATTATAACCTGCCATGAAAAGAAAAAATTCAAAAATACTAGAGAGAAATAAAGATAAGTAAGCACTTAAAATGTATACACAATCTCGTTTTATCCTTTTATAAATTAAATTATATTCTCGTAAAGAAATTAAACTTATTTTCAGCAATATTTCACGGATTTAATTAAAATGAAACATGGACAACGATAAACGTTGACCAGCTAGCGATCGAGAAGCGTAAAAGTAGCGATTTTTCGCCTGTTTTAAAATTAATGAGTTTACAGTTTCTCGGCGATAGATGCAGTCAATAAATCTGAGAGACTCAGAAGGTCAAGGATCGTGCAATTTAATTGAAAATTGATTTTTTATTTGATCACGGAAGAAGTTTAATTTGATGAATAATTTGGAAAGGAAATGAGCAGGCACACGATTATTTTTGCATTTATTATGAGTATAATTTTCGCATTACCTACCGTTGTGAATAAATTAGATCAAGGTCGTTTAATAATGGAGACAAAATAATCGTCGTCTCGCATTAATCTTCATTGGTTAACTAAATAAAGTTTGCAAACGTTCATAACCAATAAGAAGACAAAGGTTAATTAAATCAACTGAACAAATAATGCGACAAAAATTGACCTGGTTAACTGAAAGAATAAAAAACAAAAAGATGCAAAATCGTTTGGCTCCGAAATGTGAAAGAACAGCAATATCGAATAGATAATATTCAATTGACAAAGTAGAAAGTGTACAGAGAATGAAAAGAAAAAAATAGATCCGGATGAAAGTCCTTCCTTAGTTATAGATAAATGATTATAGTGTAATTTCTGGGTAACGAAATTTTGTAAAACGTGTAAATTAATATATTTAACTTTCAAATAGAGCCATGTATACAGCCCTTGGCTTCAAATGTTTTCGGTATGACCATTCGGTCAAATCTAAAGATAGCAGAGGCAAAAATGCACAAGTATGGAAGATATAGAGAACATATGGAGAGATATATGGAAAACAATGAACATCTTTCAATTTTACGTAAAGGCGCTATTCACAAAACGAAAACAAAACGGATCATCTCATAGAAAAATGTTTCTTTTAAAGAACCTCAAAAATATGTATATAAATCGTTTTTATTCAAAAATTATTACAAATAACAGGTTCTTTCTACCAGGTAAATAACATTAATACATTTCTCTCATTTCCTAATGTCAACCAAGCAGCTTCTCACATTTCTCCAGCAGTTTTAAGGAAACCTACTATCAAACCCAATATTCCTACTTGCAAAAACCTATCCGCCACTATAAAACCTTCTCCAATTAAGCACTCATCTTTTGCGGCAAATCCCTATGCTGAATAGAATAACATAAGAGCAGACTGGGAATTATTTCAAAAAAGAAAATAATACAAATAATGTCGCAACAATTGTATTTGTCATTAAGTATATCAAAAGTACGTCTTATGGTAGCTAGTTTATCGACAATTTGTCTTGTTGCTAGCGTGGTTGTATAATCGAGGTACCAAGAAAGTTTTTTTTGTTTCTATTTGTGAAGTTGGATAACTAAAGAGAAAAAGAAAAAAGAAGTGACAGAAAAGAGCTACAAATTTAATCAACGAATCTTAATTTCAGCAATAGTTGAAAACCTCTTGTCTTGCGGTCACAAAAATTTATAATTACGTTTAAAATTAGCAAAAGCAATAACATTTACACGTAATAAAAATAAACTACTAAAGCATATACTTTTAATTCTTAAAGTAAAATTCGAAAACTACTTGGTGTAGGTTAGGTTTAGAGCTTATGAAAAAAAAAAAACAAGAATAAATACATGAAAGTATTTAGATATTATTTTATAGGTATCAAACCGAAATGATTGGAATAAGACTTACTTTTTACATTTACTTTGCATGGTTCCATAATGCGTTCAAGTGCATGTTGCAGATGGGCAACGCGGTTTGTTTAAAGGGCATATTGTCCCATATAAATCTAAGTTGCAGAAAACTTTTCTGTAAGATCGATGTATTTGATCTGTACGCGCAGACCTGCATTGACGTCGAAATTTATTATACCATCGAAATACAAGTTGAATTAATCGACATATACGGAAACACTGAATTGTGTGAGCTTTTTCAAAAATTGATTTCAATAAGGGCGTTTTGATAAAAATTACAACTATAAAAACCATGTGTGTCAAGTGATGTGAGCTTACTAAAATCTTTGTTATCAATCTGTGTTCACAAATAAATATGTTGGCAAATTTGTATGTTAATAGAAGTTTATCTGAATTCACGTTTTGTGGCTAAAATTTTGTACTTTCCTTAGGTATCTGCAAGTAAGGAGATACAGTGATTAGATATATTAATAATTATTTCTTGTACTAAATTTAATTATCATGCCTTTCTCTATCCACTTTTGGATATACACCGCCCTTGTCTATTTTACTATTTTTAAGGAATAGCTCTCAAATATTTAATAATTAATTTGTGTCTTCTAAAATTCCCTTTTAACCTTTTATAGATTCATCCTTTCAGCGATAAAATGCCTTTCGTTATGTCATGAAACTCGTCATTTCCTATTTTTATTCGGCCCGTACAAAAAAAGTGACCCTTTTGTTGTTTTCCTCTGGAATTTTTGTGTACCATCGATAACGAGCTCGCTTGGAGTGTGAGTGGTCCGACCAGATAATCGGCTAAATAATGCGATTTTTTCGATTTTCGGAGCTTTTCCATCCACATACTCGTTTCCAACTCTTCAATCACCTGATCGGATAACTTATTTTACGCCGATATTCAATTAATTTTCATAAAATACGGTAAAGGTGTGAGTGAACTATTCTGTAAGCCTTTATAATTATAGAAAAAAAAATCTAAAACTATAAAATACTACAAAAACATTGAAGGCGAATTAGCAGTTGTTGAAAAACAGTTTGGCAGTCCGTTTTCGTGTTACTGATAATGAATATATAAATCTTGCTTTTAATAGAATCTCGAGAGTATCACAATACTTTAGTAACAATTTAAATTTATTATAATTAGATATCTGACTAGCAGTCTAAAGACGGGATTTGACAGAACGTGAAGCGGCGTTCTTCATCAGCAAACCAACGTAACGTGACCAACGCAACGTAATCAACGCAACGTGGAATACCGTTGTTCCCCTCAATATTTTTAGTTTAAGTTTCCTGGGATATGGCAAAACTGTCTATTTATAGGGGGCGCGTGCTGTCCCGTCCTTTGTCGGTAAATCAACATGGTTCAGAAGACGGTCGGAAGCTGATGCACCGCATGTACTTACCCCTCCAACCATTCTGACGCAACTATTGGTAGGTACGGTCATTGTCGTGGTAATTTTACTATGAAGTAGTCTAACGAAGTTGTATAGGAATAACTTACTATAATTTTTACCGTCAACACTGGTGGCGTACAATAGACTAAACTAAATTCTCGATATTCGAGGAGACACGTACTATTGGAATTTCGAGTGAATTTATCAAAAAGTAAATATTTATTAATTTCACAGTAACGTGGGTTGCCAATGTTGTAATGTTTTTGCATGCCTGATTGACTACAAGAAGGCTTTCGATAGAGTCAGGCATGAACAAATGATGGAAGTGCTGAAGAGGACAGGGATTGACGGAAAAGACTTAAAGATAATAGCTAACCTGTATTGGAATCAATCAGCGGTACTTCTAATAGATGGAGAATATACAGATCAGGTCAAAATTTTAAGGGGAGTGAGACAGGGGTGCATAATTTTACCACTGATATTCAATCTGTACTCGGAGCACATTTTTGAAGAGGCTCTAAAAGATATTGATGAAGGCATTTCAATAAATGGAGTCAAGCACAATAACCTGCCGTATGCAGATGATACAATAGTGTTTTCCAATACCATAGAAGGGCTGCAAACAAGTAGAAAATATGGACTGGATATAAACACCAGCAAAACCAAGCTAATGGTCATCAGCAAGAAGAACATAACTGGAGCAAATCTGTATGTGAACCAAATGAGAATTGAACGTGTCTCACAGTACAACTACTTGGGAACTATAATCAATGAGTCGTGGGACAATACCCAAGAGATTAAATGTCGCATCGGAAAGGCAAAAAGTGCCTTCTTGACTATGAGTTCTGTGTTCAAGAGCCATGACCTCGCCCTAGAAACAAATATAAGGCTCCTTAAATGTTATGTGTACTCAGTGCTTCTGTACGGAGTAGAAACGTGGACATTGAAGGCGGAAACTCTATCAAAACATCAGGCTTTTGAGCTATGGTCATACAGAAGGATAATGAAGATACCATGGACAGACAAAACCAATGAAGAAGTACTGCGGAGGATGAACACAACTGCGGATTTGGTCAACATCGTGAAGAGCCGTAAGATGCAGTACTTGGGACATATAATGAGAAATCAAGGTAGATACGAGCTACTTCAATGCATTTTGCAGGGTAAAATTGAAGGAAAAAGGGCCCCAGGATAAAGAAGAATATCCTGGAATAACCTGAGAGGTAGCAGTACTCTGGTATAGAAAGACCTCAACATAGCTATTTCGTATAGCAACCAACAAAGTCATTCTAGCCAGAATGATCGCCAACGTTCGGAATGCACAGACACCCTACTAAGAAGAAGTGGGTTGCCAACCGTGTTCTCCTGTCTTTTCACTATTATGTATTTTCTAGTTCTCTTCGTCGACGTGAATTGGCTAAGTGCGCCTCTACACGCTCTGTCAGATCCCGGCTTAAGACGGTTCTATGTTAACTGTAGTTTTTCAGCTTTTAACAATCCCATATAAATATCATTGTATAAAAACTGCTATCATGTATTTCCAAATCGAATTATGATGACATAGCACAAGTGCATTTTATGTTGGATTCTATTCGAAGTTTGTAGGTGTAGTCATGTTATTTTTAAAACCTCTTGTACAAAACTAAGACAAGAAGGTATCTATATTATATTTTTTCTTGTTTTTTTTTAGCAGTCTTGTAGAGCGTTTTAATCTTTTGACATAAAAACTGTGTTATCATACATTTCCAAACCGAATTACAAATTATACAAACGATTGAAGACATGGCTCGGTTCTTTGTTTTTCATGTATGGGTGGGTATTTTAGGGGAGCGAGAGCTGATCAGAACCTTTTAAAAGTGATGTTCTATCCTCATGGAAACGTATTGCGTCACATTAAAAATATCCATAAGAACTTACATAACTTTTAAGAAACTTTTTAAATTCAACCTTTGTTCACCTCATTTAATCTTGAATCTTGAAAAAACAAATTAACATCAAAACAACTTCAATCATTTTGTGTGGGCGACTCTAAACATTGTACAAGATCCCCCCACGAAAGGCATCTTTTATATTTTATCTTAGACTTCATTTTACATTAGACCGAGAAAAGACATTTATTTTCTAACTTTGTCAATTCTAACTTTTATAAAATAAATTTTTCCAGTCACCCAAAAAAAACTAATTAATTAATTATTCATAAATACACTTAATCTTACTCTTTTTCATTAGAATGGCTATATATTTTACGAGATTCGTTTAAAGCACAAACTTGTAAAATTATAAATTATAATATACATGGACACATTGTGTTTTATTTATAATATGGGGTTTAGTTTTTAGAAATATGGTTTATTGTCACTGAAAATTGTACAATTTTATGGACAAAGCTTACAAAAAGTCAAAAAATAACAATAACAATTAAAATTTACTAAAACTACATAAATCATCAACATCGCAAAATAGAACATAATAAAATATACAATCCATTGCAAAATTTCACTAAATTGCAAATTGCCTTCCGAACTAGTTTACGAATAAGCTGCTGCATGTGATACCCACATATATATCAAAATACTTTGTTGCTTGAACCTAGACGTACTGTAATTTCTTAGTTATTCATTAAGAAACTCTTCCACTAAATAATATGGTCTTTCAGATACATAGGCTTTTGTCAATTTACGGAACTTAAGGAAAGAAGTTGTAGATCGATTTAAGTTGCAAAGGGAATAGGTTGTATAATTTTTTTGCCGAATATAATATAGATTTCTTTACTAACTCAGTGGATGGGATCGGTAAATACAAATCAAACTTGAATTTCTGGTGGAGTAGTCATGATTAAGGTCTTGCTGGAAAACATGTAGGTGTTTACGAATTAAGCAAACAGTTTCTAGAATATATGGAGAGTTAAAAATCTTGTGATTTTTTAAGTAGCTTCTGCCATGTGTTATTCTACTGAGACCAAAAAGATACCGTATTGCTCTTTTTTGTAATTTAAAAATAACATCAGATTGGGCAGCCGTACTAGAACCCCAAAAAGGAAGGCCATATCGAAGATGAGACTCAAACAAAGAAAAGTATGTTATTTTGCAAGATGCTAAATTGATTTTCTTCGAAACAGATCTTATTGCATAGCAGGCTGAGGTTAGTTTCTTACTTAACAAATCGATATAAAGGGACCATTAAAATTTTGGCTGGCTGGTATTAAGAACCAAGGGTTGAAGAGCTCCTTTATCGAATAATGCTACTGTCTTATCCACGTTAAAAGAGAGTAAATTAGAGACGAACCAGGTTTTTATTTTAAGTAGATCAGAAGTTACAATTGCATGAAGAGTTGCAATATTAGCGTTCCTCCAGGTAATACTGGCATCATCAGCAAAAACAAAAATGTTTCCATCAATTTTTAAGTTACTGATGTCATTTATAAAGATAAGGAAAATTAGGAGACCCAATACTGAACCTTGTGGTACTCCACATATAATACTTTTGTGACTAGAGTCAGTATCATTTGCTCTAATTTGTTGTTTCCTATTCCTCAAGTACGATTGGAACCAATTCAAAGAAATACCTCGAATTCCGTAGAAATTTAGTTTTTTTATCAAAATGTCGTCATTTACACAATCAAAAGCTTCGGCATAGTCACAAAAAATGGTGGCAGTATAAAGATTATTGTTTAGTGCTCGATAGACCTCATGTAGTATAGAAAACATAGCATCGCTGGTACCTTTATTAAATAAAAAGCTGAACTGACTTTGTCATAAAATGTTGTTTTCAACGAGAAAGGACATAAGTCGGGCTTTTATAAGCCTCTCTATAATTTTGGATAGGACCGGTAGTAAGGCAATAGGTCTATAGTTGCAGACATTAGATTTTTCACCACCTAGTTATGAAGAGGAATAATAATGGATGTCTTTAGGCACTCTGGAAATATACCTCTTTCAAAGGAATTGTTACCTTCGAAATTCGAGACCTTTTTTGGATTGGGGAGATTGGAAATAGGACCTTTTTGTAGCAAAATAGCTGATGTCAAATTTTTACACACATTAACGAAGTATTCATTTAGATTTTCAGGGTTTGGAAGAGAAAATGTTTGAGCTGTGTTAGTTTTATTTCGAAGATCGTTTATGGACCAAGTTTCCCTTGCAACATTTTTAGAGCTTCCCAGACGATTCTCGGATTCTTTTCTTATAGATTCGGAGATTGAAACAGTTTTGGGAGAAATAACAGTGTTAGGCTAGGCGTAAAAGAGACTATCACCACATTTGGAGGATTAGTATTAAGCATTGAAGATGCATTGAAGTAGCAAGATCTGGTAAATATATGGAATATGCTTAAAATGCTCTGTAACCCAAGCTATCAGTCTCAATAAGATTGAGAACACTAAAGTGTTATGTGTGGTCTCTATTACTATATGGCTGTGAGACCTGGACATTAAAACAGTATGACATCAACAAATTAAATTCATTTGAAATGTGGATGTACCGCCGAATGCTAAGAATAAGCTGGACCAGCAGAACTACGAATGAAGAAGTACTGAGAGCAATGAACACACGCCCTCATCTGGTCAATACTATCAAAATTAGAAAGACGTCATATCTAAGACACATAATGCGCCATAGGGAATTTGAGCAGCTCCAGGTAATATTAGAAGGCAAGATTGAAGGTAAAAGGGGCATAGGACGAAAGAAAAATTCTTGGCTACGAAACATCAGAGATTGGACCCACACAAAAGGAAATTAATTAATTCATCAAGCCCAGAATAGAGAGATATTTGCCATATTGATCGCCAACCTTAACAGAGAAGGCACTTAGGAGGAGGAGTATTAAGCACATATTTTTTTGGCTAATGTTGAATAGAGTAGCAGGAAAACATGTTGTCCAAGAAAACAGAGAATCTACGAGGTAGGAAGCCATACTCTTGAAAGAAATACGATTGTAAATCGTATTTCTTTAAAGTTAGATTAAGTGAACTTTTAACAGGTGGCATAACGCTAAAGCGAAAAATGTGTGAGGTTTGTATATTCCCTCCTTTTATACTCAATATGTGTAAATTCAGAACAAATCTTGAAAATATTTAGAGCCTAGAAAAGACTCCAAAGAGCCCGTGAAAATATGTAGTTAGGAAATAGAGAAATAAAGTCTTCTTCTTCTTAAAGTGCCTATCCGTTCCGAATGTTGGCGATCATCACGGCTATCTTTACTTTGTTTATTGCAGCGCGGAACAGTTCAGTGGTAGTCGTGTTATACCACTTTCGTAAATTTTGAAGCCAGGAAATGCGTCTTCTTCCCGGTCCTCTCTTACCATTTACCTTCCCTTGGAGAATCAGCTGAAGAAGGCCGTAACGTTCTTGATTTCTCATTACATGTCCTAGATATTCCAACTTTTAAGTTTTGACGGTCATGAGAATTTCACATTCCTTCCCCATTCTACGCAGGACCTCCACATTAGTAACTGTGTCAACCCAGGATATACGTAAGATGCGCCTATAACACCACATTTCGAAAGCTTCGAGCCGATTCATAGATGCAACCGTCAGTGTCCACGCTTCCATTCCGTAGAGCAGAACTGTGAATATGTAGCAGTTCAATAGACGGCATTTTGTTTTTAATGATATGTCTCGACTGTTGAAAATGGTTCTCATTCTAACGAATGCTCGACATTGCTCGAAATAAAGTCAATAAAATAAAAGTAAAAACTTGAGGTACGGAGGCGACAAAGTTATAGTTGTTCAAGGTTTTTAAAGATTTACAACAAGTACTAAATGCTAAAACCACGGAAGTCGACAAACATGGACTATTAATAAATATGAGAACAAAAGTAATCGCCTTCAGAAATCACATATTATACCTATTCTCACAGAACCACGCAAGATAGAGGTTAAGAAGAAGAAAAAGATAACAGCTAACCAAGGTTTGACGTGGCTAAATCTATGCTAAAGCATTCAAAGACGGTTTTTGATTATGTGTGAAAGAAAGAAATAACTAAAAAAATAGTTGAAGAACGGTTAAAGTTAAATAAAAATTGTGTAAATCTTTATGGCGTCGTTTAACTCGTAATAATCACCTCAATTTAAATAACAAAAGTTTTATATCGGAACCGGTGGATGAGTTTTTAACAGGCACTAAAATTATTTAGAAGCAATGTAAACCTTGTCCCAGAAAGGCGAAAGTCGTTAAAAGTGACGGCTATTATATTATGGAGTTGTTTGACAGTTTTACTCATTCAAAGAACCATATTATGTGTCTGAGTTGTGTAAATTAAGGGATCATTTTAAAGATGATTCAATGGTTCAAGATAAAGTTCAACACTCTATAAAATGTTCATAATTACACCACAATGTAACAAATGTTTATGTTGTAAATTAAAAATAACTTACCATTGGAAAGTCGAAAGAATGTAATATCGAAACAGCAAACTGTAAATCATAAGACAAAAGAAATAATTTGTACTCGGCTCAAGAGTCCAGTCAAATGGTGACTTTAAAGTACTAATGTCACTACCAAATTTTACATAGAATTATTGCGATTTTATCAACAAAATTCACAATATGCCAAAATACAGTGGCCTTTTTTATGTTGAAACTTTATTTCGTTTCTGTTGAAACTTTATTCCATTAAAATATATTTACCTGAACGAACTCAATTTTACAATAATTACATTTGTTTTAAGCGTCTGTACTTTATTCGGTGCTGATTTCATAACGCCCGATAAAAGCATGCGGTTGCCATGGAAACGACACTCAGTAACTATTATTTTTTCGAAGCACATCGCTCTACGGACACGGAGCTAAGGCAATGATTTGAGCGTTCAGAAAGCATCCCTAAGATAAAACTTACCATTCGATTGGTTAAGTATTACGGTACTACATAATTGAAGTGGTGTGGATTAATGAAACTAAACTTTAGTTCTTTGTACCAGGATGTATGGGAAACATTACTTCAATTGAGGGAGCACCTACTGGAGTCCAACGTGCAAAAGTTAGTCATGCCAAAGCTAATGCCGCCAATTGGATTAGAGGGTTGTCCGACATATGGTGGAGACAATCTTATAAGACCAGGTACTAGTTGCAATCCGCATGGTTACCGATGCGGAGTTATAAAAAGAGGTCCAGTTGCTGATATCAGCATCCAGTTCCAGTACCGATAAGATTCCAGGAGGAACCATGAACATTGCAATGTTACGCAAGTAGATTATAGTCTTGGTCTGAATTCGGCCGTATAAAATGGATATGCTAACTTTACAGACATATTTTTAAATTTAATTTTAATATGAATGTTGGTTAATTATTAAGAATTTTATTGCAGGCGCGAGTCACTGGTTTGAATTACTTTTAGAAATACTTTAGAGCACACATCGGGTTTGCTATATCAATTCACTAGAAAAAATATATCCTTGCATTTAGTTAATAATAATTTTTAAAGACGAATATTTAAAAGAAAAAGAAGGAATAGTAAATGTGGGCTCATTTCAATAACGTTTTCATATCTCGACGGTATTATCTTCTCTAGCTTGAAAGCGTTTAGTTCGGCCTCGATAAAAGAGTCAATTTTCCTCGTTAAGTTTTAACAAGGCGCCGTGAAAAGTAAACACGGAAGTTCGGGAAAACGAGTAATTTTAGGGTTACTTTTCATATTTGGGCCATTATGTAAAATGCGGGTCATTAATCACTTTTTTCATCATGTTAAAAACCATGTTCAGAAGTATGTTAATGTGTTGATTTTAGGCGAGCTTTGGTGTATACTAATATGTGTTTAACTAAATTTAACGGTCATAGCGTATATTTTATAGTGGGTGGATGGGATAGAAGGTCAAAACTGAAACTTAAGCAAATTAATATTAATCAAATAAAATTCGAGTTATATCCTTTACCATTTTAACAATAAATTTTATCTTGAGGGCGAATTACAGCTATCTACGTGCAACTCTATCGTTCTTAAATCGAGATGCATTTTGGTCTTCTTTAACTCTTTGAGGTACAGAAGTCTGTTAATATTCTAGACCCTAGTTGCACACAAAATTTTTAAATAAAAAACATTTTTTTGTATTTAAGTTGGAGTTGGTAATCACCAGAAATAAAAAATAAGAAATTTCATTTAAAAAAACCTGTCACTTTGACATATAGAGGGTGGTACAACAGTTGTACCACTGTGCAGCACCAGTATTTTTTTGTGTATTAGAAATAATGAATATTGTTTTAAAAATCTATATTTTCAGATAAAAAAAATTATAATTTTTTATGATATTGTTGGAAACAATCTTTTGTTTTGCTGATGCATAAAGGAACCTTACAAATGGTACAAGTCTATTCAGTACGGATTTGCTGTGCTTTAGTACTCTATCGGGCACACTTTCTTTTTGTTGACCGTATTGGCTGGTGGTCTGAAGACGTAAATATTCTTCAGGCAACCTTCTTTGTCGTTTATTTATTGGTACCCCACTACTTTCTTCCGAATTAGCTTCAGTTAATTCCACATATTTTTCCGCCAATAATCCATCTATTACTCTTCTTCGAAAGTCTTAGAGATATTTTTTGTAGACCGCGTATATTATGTAATATGAATGCGTTTACAACAGAACAGTCTATAAAATGGAAAAAAAACTCATCCACCATTTTTTGAACAGATATAGTCATCATGAAGATCTTTATTTACACTCCAATAATCCCTATAAGTTAGCAGTGGTTTTTTACCCATTAACAGATTTAGTCCAATAAATACTTTTATTTCCTTCATGGTTGTTGGAGTATATTATTTCTTTTGATTTTTTTGAAATTCCTATTCCGCATACAGGTTGGTTTTAAAAGTAATTTTATCTAAAATATCATCACTATTGAAAAAACTGTAAGGGGCGTAAGCAAGATGTCTTCTTTTTGTAACAATTCCTGATATAAACCTTGTTCATAGTAAAATCTTTTACTGGTAGTATTCTTTAATATTCTGTGTAGACCATGAAATTGTCTTTTTTTGATTAGGAACTTTCGCAAAATTCGTCGGCAAAGGAATAGCCTCATCACTCGGTAGTTCAAACGTCTCGTCTTCACCTGAATCATCATCAATTTCTGATTCTTGATCACTAGGTACACTCTCCTAACTCCTCAAACTCCCAGCACAATTCTTCCTCTGTCATCTCTACTAACCTGAAAGGTAACGGCTCCCTGCTATTATTACTGGACGCCATTTGATTCCTACAAAGGAAAAGCGTTAGCTGCACGTTGGTACATATATGTTGGATTGCCGTATATATTCAAAAATTATAAAGTTTGTATAAATAAGAGTATTGTCTAAAATAGTATGCTAAAATACTTTAGCCAATTCTTTCATGCTTGATTTTTTCTATAGTGGCTGTTTCGCAGTCTTTGTCGAATCATTATTATTTCCTTTTTATTTCTATATATCCTATTACTTTTCTGATGCTATCGAAATGTGATTTTTTATTTCTTTCATAATGACGGTATTTCGGTATTTTCGGTTTCGCTAGGTAGAAATCGTTTGATTTCTCTTTTTGTTTTTAGATGGCGTAGTTACGTCCGTATATAGTTATTTTAATAACTATTGTCTAGGACGGGAGAGATTTTTGTTTTGGTTCAGAGCAGTGGCTATACCGTTCTGACGAGACCTAAGGAGGTCGAAATACGTATCAGCAGTTGTCGCTGTCCTGTATCAAAACAAAAATTTAATACCGTCATTATGTTTTATTACTTACTTCGTTTGGAGTACCAGAAACTGAATATACTACGAATTTTGACCAGGATGAACGGCATGTGGAATGCAATTTTAGATTCCCTTGCCGAGTAATTTATCCAGCTGTTTGTTTCGCAAATTTTAGGAAACACAGTGGTAAAAATTTGAATTCGGTTTCGCTAGGTAGAAATCGTCTGATTTCTCTTTTTGTTTTATTTCTTTCTTAAATCTTTAGAATAATTTTCTGAATAATATCCTACTCTAGTTTCCCTAGATTCCTTTTTTTTTCTTTTTGTGTATTTCTTTTTGTCTTCTATAATATCTTATATCTACTAGATCTTATTAAAATACCCACTTTATTCATTACCGGAAGGGTGACAGTTTAACATACATTAAATAATTTGATAGTTATTCTAGTTAGACCAATCACCACACTTATTTTATCTTTTTTTTTTCGATGCGTATGATTCTTAATTATGTAGATAGATATCTTTGCGTCAAAATTTCCTTGCTATACCAGCTGGTTTAATGTATCTCAATTGTTTAAACTTGTGATTTTTAACTCAAATGAAAACACGTTCAGAAATACAACGCTATATACTAACGTTAGATAGAACAAAAAGGATACACAAAAAAGTGATTTTTTGAAACAAGTGAACAATTTTGAATATAAATATTATATAATATTATAATATTTATTATTATATTATATAAAAATTATAATATGTATATATACATACATACATATATATATATATATATATATATATATATATATATATATATATATATAACACAGTTACAAAACGATAACAAGAAATTCATTTTTCTCCAGAAATCTGGTGTTATTTCGCCAAAAACAAATGTGTAATGCCACACATAAAACAACTTTCGAACATTGTTATTTTAAACACAGAATAACTTTTGTTCCTACATTGTTTCGTGTTTATCTAAAACCATGAATTACTATAGTTGCATTTTGCGGCCATTTCCATTTTAGAAAATCGTAATTTCCGATCATAGGAATTTATTTCCCACATATCAGAGGCTTAAACAATTATTGGTTAAAATAGATTCGACTACTTTCAAATAAAAATTGGTCATGGTTTGATAGCTATATTATGTTGATAAATTCCCAGTATTGTTCGGTAGTGTTAACTGCGTATCTCTGTAACAACCTATTTTAAGCAACAATGAACTTGTTGTTATCGAGTAGGTGTAGGAGCAGTGACGGACTGGCACAATATAGCTAATTAGGGTTTTGTTTGAATTTATATCATGCTTTTTGTCGATACTATGGAGAGCCGGCCAGTAAAATATTTTGAAGTTGAATAAATTAAACATTTTAGGTTCTTTTCCCTACGCGTTTTCCTACTTTGGTACCTTGGAAAAAATAACTAGTAAATATCACAAGTGTCAAAAATTAAAACAAATCATACCTGAAGAGTTAACAAAATATCCAGGACCACCTAAAAAAATAAAAACGTAAAATCAGTAGTGGAAACTGACGTAATCTCTAAACAACAAAATGGAATTTTCAAGAGCAACAGAAGGAACCATATAGGGAATCCGATTGTAAATTGTAGATTTCAAAGGGATCGTTTGATTTCGTAGTAAATATCGACCGTTCTACACTGCAATGTGAATTATAGATCGTACATCTCTCTTGGATTTCAAATAGCTTTTCGTGCCTGCTTTGGGTTTGAGGTCTTATTTATCAGCTACTTAAACGATTTCTTCGTTTTCCCGGTTTCTTGGAGACATTCATGCTTGTTCGCAGGTCCTTTTTCTGCCTTTGATGACCTTTATTGCCTTTTTCCTGAAACATTTTGAACAGTTTGTCTGAATCGTCGGACTACAAACTAGTATTGTTTGCTAGCCCTAAACAATAGTCCAGATATTACTGCATTTACTGGCCCTTAACACTACTCTCCGCATTGCCAGTCCCAGTATTATCGTACGCCAGAGCTTCGTTGCCAGCATCAATGTAATAAACCAATAGTGAATACGTTAGTATAATACATTATCAGGAACTAAAGAGGTTCAAGGAGAACTAATATCGTAAAAATCAAAAACAGAAAACTCAAGCGACATCTTGAACAATTGAACAGTTTCAATTGTTAACATAATGCATCCTGAAGTTCTCCAACGCTGTAGGACCTAGACCTATTCAACATGGCAAACATAATATATGGAAAGAATTGCAATACAACATAAGAGCAAATTTAAGCAAATACATTTTAAGATACACATGTTTTCTGTCACTGCTTCTGTCATATTCAATGTTCCAGTTCTTTGCAAAAGATACCTCATACGTTTTATTATCTGGTAATTATACCAGTGATAATTTCCTATTTTCTTATCGCAATGTATTTTTTCGAAATCCAAGAATATTTTTTGAAATTCACTTTTTTAGATATTGTTAATTGACTAAATTTATAGGCCAGGCTCTTAGGGGAGACCGGTCTTAGAGTAGAAGGAAGCAGATGTCATGGCTCAAGAACATTCGCGATTGGACAGGAATATGCAGTGCCAAACAACTATTCCAATTAGCTTCAAGACCGTGAACAGCTCTCCAATGTAATTGCCAACGTTAGTGGGACCTAATATGGCACCGAAAGAAGAAGAAAGTTTTAAAAAAGTGTATTGATATTATTATTATGTGAAGTAGTTGATTACATGTATGTGTGGGTGAACTATTAGTATTCTGAATAGATTTTGAAAGAAAAAATTGTTTTGATTTTTGATTTTTGATTGATTTCCATCAATTCTAGCCTCAAACTTTAGTTGTTAATTCTTATATTCCGTTTTGTGATATTTCACTTTTCCGCATAAAAATTTTGGTAATCATTTATTAAATGCTTGTTTTTGAGAAAGTAGTAAGAAGGTAGAAGATAGTGTACTTCTTAAAAAGGTATATTCCTTGTGTATATTTCATATTCTTGGAAATATTTATTCGATACGATCCATCAATTGTTTTTTAATTAATTTATGTATTTTATTGTATATATTCTCATGTATGTAATTTTTTATTTCAGAATTGTCAAGGAACTGCACCGGCTGGACCGAGGCAGACCTCACCTTCTGCAACACCAGCGCCTCATGATGTCGATAATATACTCAAGGTGAGTAACGCAATAAACTGATTAAAGAGTAGTTTACATAATAATGAAAATAAAATGAGTGATATTAAAAATAATTCAATTTATGTCTACGCACCAACCTCTGAGAGTGACGAAGAAATAAATATAGTTTACGAAGAAATTTCAAAAGAAATGAAAGAATAAAAATCTCGACTATTGCCTGTAATATGAGATTTTAACTCTAAATTGGCAAAGAAAACTTCTCCTTTGCTTCTTTGCTTCATTGCATGCATATAAGTTCTTTGCTTCTTACAAGCAAGAACTTTTATGCGTGTAATGAATAGATTCTACCTATACAAAGAACCCACAACAGATATGGACGCAGATAACCCAAAATGGAAGAACAAAAAACTATTAATGAGAATTCTGTAAACTGTGTCAACGTGTGAAACTTATGTTACATATAATTTATGAAATAACAGCTAACACAATACAGCTTAAGTAACTAGGACTACAATAACAGTGAACACGATTAGAGCTAGAAGGGAATGTGCTATAATGAATGGGTACTTTTTCAAGTTAAAGACCTTTCTAAATTTGTATACCCATTTATTGTTATAATATTTCTTAAGAGATAGGGTAACTCTATCCCCATCCCTTTGTCGGCCCTCCTTTTATGTGAGTTCTAACTGGTTTTGCGTATAGCATAATTCTAGTCTGCTCCAAGGCATAATCCTGTCTCTATGAGAAAAGTATTTATAGTCCATCAGTAGGGTACTGACGACGAACCTTGCTGAAGACCTTCTCCTCCTTTAAAGACAAACAATTTAAGAAACCATTCCAGACTCAGCTAAAAAAGTTCTGGGCGAGAGATAAATAAAGCAAGTACCTCCCAAAGCAAAAACTCTGTGGTTCTGTACAGATTAAGGAAAAATGCACGGAAAAGAAAAAAGGTTACCTAAGGTATATGTCAAAACAAAGATTGCAAGAGAACAAGAAATGATACACATGTCTTTGTAAGAAGAATTAAAAACGAGCACTGGGAACAAAAGAACTGGAGCATGATTTTTGTGGTTAACAAAAAGAAATATGGCGCAGAAATATAATAGGTCAAACAGCGGAGGCGAAGGAATGAGTAGACCCGAAATACATGGAAAAGGATGCATGGATTGACTATCTAAAGAAGTTTATACAGAGTTTATACAACAAATGACGTTGGAACCACAAGCAGGAAGCAAAAAAATCACTTTAAAAACTAAAGAACATAAAATCTGAAGGTAAAGATATACGAAATAAATTTAAATATGGTGGAACGGCAATGACGGATCAACTGACATAATTAATTATTAACAAGATTAACAGAGGCAATAAAATACCAGAAAAATGGAGAACAAACGATCTAATCTTTATTTTCGAAAAGGGCGATAATAAATAACCAGAAAACTAGAGAGGTCTTAAGTTGCTAAATACTACCCTGAAACTTACAAGTAAAAATGTGCAAGAACAAATAAATCAGCTTAGTAGATGAGCAACAAGGTTTCCATACGGGAAGGTCGTGCGCAATATTCGTCATGAAATAGATTACAGAGAAAGCATTAGAATACAATAGATCTCTTTAATCGACTTAATAATGAGATCTCGATGGATATTATAAAGAAAATTAAAAATATCTATCAAAAACAATAAGATGGAAGTCAGAATAGATGGACAACCTACGGAACCTATAGATACAGGCAATGGAATAAGACAGGGGTATTTTTATAAGCCTATTTTGTCATAGGTGAAATCATAAAGAGCGTCAATAAATCAAGAGGATACGAGTGTGGAACATTGAAATTAAAATTCTCTGTTATGCAGAAGATGTAATAAAGATATTATTCAAAGACTGGTACACAGATTTAATACAAAAGAAAATTTACATGACAATTTCAAACAAATGAAAAAGTCGTAAGTAAATGTTATGTAAATGGGATGTTAAAATAAATGAAAATGGGAAACAGTTAATCGAATTCTGCGAACAGCACTCTCCGAAAATCCTAAATGGATTATACCAACATAGAAATATAGGTAAGTATACCTGGGTCCAACCAACGAGAAACACAAAGTCAATTATAGATTATGTTATCACAAAATAAGAAATACAACATACAAGTAGAAGACGTAAGAGTGCGGAATTGACCACTATATGGTAAGATCAAAATGTTACCTACAGTATCGACCGCGACCACTACACATAAATGCCATCTATTGGAGACGATGTTACTGGCTTACTATAGACTTGATAGGGTGACAAACAAAGACATTACGAGAGAATGGAGAATGGGAATTGATCTAGACATAATAGACATAATTGAAGTCGAAAGACTAAACTGGTATGGACACCTGCACGCCTGAAAATAGATGGAGAAAATAGATAGAAAAATAGACTCCGCCCACTCGAAGAAAATGAGGTAGACCAAGACGGTCCTGGAGAGAAGATGTGGATGATGCAAATACCACCAGAGATTTAAAAACTGAAGATTGCTTCGACAGAAAATACTGTAAAACGCAGAATTCATCGGTAACAAGTATGCGGGATTCAACACGGCGATTATTATTTATCCATCGACAAAATTACATAAGGCTGGCATAATCTTCTGGTTGTAGGTACTGTAGAAACCGTTTATGGTATTCTTCAACAGCAGCTCTAACGTTTTCTTTACAAAACCCATAAACGAACGCCATATTTGCATAATCACGATTTGAATAAGTAGGTGACATTTTGTAACAACTTTTTTTATACAAGCTGTCAAAGAAACGTTAAATCACGTTGACACTATACTAGCACATGTGAAGTCAACAAATTAAATTATTGTTACATCATTCTATGTATCATTACAAAATACAACGACATATTTTGTAATGAAATGTGTTACAAGAACATTTAAAACTAAATTAATGAATAATTACAACTTTGTGTTATTATTGCTGTAACTCAAAAACAAACGAAAATCGAACGAAAACAAACACAGACAAATAAACAAACAAACGAAAAAATAACAAGAGATTGGCGAGTTTCTCCCCACTCATCCGTATATTATATTATATCAATAAGATGTAAACTGGAAGTCGATGGAGTTAGCATTGAACAAGTAATGGAAATAAAAGTACGTAGGTATTAAACTGTCCAGCTATGGAGACACATGAGTCGTTAAAATTGTAAGAGACAAATTAACACGTTCGCTGCGTATATTTTGTTAAGTACTTCTCCCCAGATAGTTGCTTTAACATCTTTTGTCGATCTACTCCATCAAACGCCTGTTTGAAATCGATATACAAGTTGTAAATAGGTATGTTATATTCAACACATTTTTCAGTTAGGGATACCCAATAAGTTGGTTAAACTTATACGAATGACTCTGGAGGGTTCCAAAGCTATGGTGAGAATAGATGGAGATATGACGCAGGCCTTTGATATTGAAAATGGAATTTTCAGACAAGGGGATGCCTTATCAACAACACTTTTTAATCTAACTTTAGAAGCTGTTGTTAGAAAACTGGATGTAAACGGCTGTATTAATACAAGATCTATGCAAATATGCGCATATGCGGATGATGTTGCCATAATAAGCCGCAACAAAAGGGTATTGAGCGAAAAAGTCATAGAACTGAAACGAGAAGCTGCTACGTTTGGTCTATATATAAATGAAAGCAAAACAAAATATATGGAGTGCACAAAATCGAATGAACATGAGAATCTGAAGGTAGACAACCATACCTACAAATATGCCTCCACTTTTCCCTACCTAGGCTCAATAATAAATGACAACATCAACATCAGTCAAGAAATACAAGCACGGATTCTTAGCGGTAATAAGTGCTTTTATGCATACAAAGACTTAATGAAAAGTAAGTTACTGAATCGTGAGTCTAAGCTGAGAATCTACAAAACAGTAATTAGACCAGTGGTCACATATTGATGTGAAACGTGGACCCTCTCAACCACTGATGAAAATCAACTGAGAATATTTGAGCGCAAAATACGAAGGAAGATATTTGGACCAATCCAATGCAGCGATAGTTCGTGGAGAATTAAAATGAACCACGAGCTGGATGAACTAATGCAGAGCGCAGATATTGTCAGATTTGTAAAATCACAAAGACTAAACTGGCTTGGTCACCTAGAAAGAATGCCAGATAATCGAGCTGTAAAAGTAGTCCAGAGATGGAAGCCCCAAGGAAACAGAACAAGAGGAAGGCCCCGTAAAAGATGGATAGACGACGTAGAGAGGGATCTTAAAACCATGAACATCAGGCAGTGGCGAAGGAAAGTATCGGACAGGGCAGAATGGAAGAACGTTGTTAAGCAGGCCAAGACTCACAAAGGGTTGTAGCGCCATTAGAAGAAGAAGAAGACTTCTCCACAGAACCTAAACTACTTTTTTTGTCAGAACTACAATTATTTACATATGGGAAGATTGAAAATATTATCGAAACTTTTCTTGTAGTGGAAGCTGTCAATAATGGCATGTCGCACATAGGCGACAGTAGCATTATATTACAAAATTTTACACCTTCAAGGCTGATGTCACTGATGTATGACATGTTATTTTATGTAATAAAGTGTACTTTTTCCAACAAAAGTCAATATCAAAATAGTTAAGTAGTTTATTAGTCCTTTAATGTAAATTAATGTTATAGTATATAGTATATTATCATAAGTAATGATAATAGAGTCCAACGAAATAAAATATAAGAACAAAAATAATATTCCAATGAAACACAAAAATGAATCAAAAAATACTCGAAAATGTTAAGAAACAAAAGAACAACGATTATGAACACTCCATTTACAAAATTTTGTGATAGCTTACAAAGCAATCTGTAATAAATAAACCAGGTGTATCTGGACAAACCCTTACAGTAATATAAGGACTCTCTTCTAGTTAGTTAGTTATATGGTTAGTTTTATGGCACATCTTACAACCTCTTCTTACTACTTACTACTACTACTTCTTACACTTTTTAGCTGCAGTTCGAGGCATTCCTGATTATGGGAGCAATGCTTTTATTACTTGCAGTATATATTCTTAAAAGTGCATTTTTCACAGAATATTTGTTATATAGTTGACAAGATTCTAGTAAAGCAATTTGGAACAAGTGTATTGCTAATTTTTTGTACAATCTAATGGTTTTATGTTTGGTTGGATAGTATGCCATCATTTGGTCTCAGCTGTTAATCTCACTCATATTCTTATTAGATTTAAGGATTGGTAGAGGCTTTGACTTTTTATTTCCTCTTTTATCCGTTACGTTTACTACATTTTCAAATTCTCGTGGAAATATAGGGCACATCTCTGTTATCTTTCCATTTTCCAATTAGCACTTTATCGAAGTATCTACAAACTGTTTCACCCTCTTTTAATTTTTCTGTCACAACTTCTTTTAATTGTTTTTCCTGTTTAATCGTAGAGTGCCGGTGCAGTATTTTATTCTAATAATTTTTTTGCTTGTACAAAACTATTCAGCATGACTTTCCTCTAATGCCTTCCAATTTTCCGGTGGAAACGAGAAATTTTAATACCAAATCATTTGGCTCAGTAAGTATGCAAAAAAAAATTCACGAACGAAATAAAAAAATAACTCATAATACGCTGACAAAAATACGTATATCCCACTTAGATGCTGAATTCACAGAAACGGTTGGAATATAAGTAAACACATGTCGTTCATTGGTGGAGAGAGAAGCCGAAACAAACGCAGCGAACGTGTTAACAATTGTATAGACCGACTGCGAAAGATATGGAGTGATAATCTTCCATAGAGGCAGCAACCTGCCGCAAATAAAGCAAAATTTCTTATATAAAGAAGGAAGAAGATAATTATATTCTTGTCTGTCCATTCTGTTCATGTGATTATACGATTGACATTCTGGATCTTCTCTATCTTAATTAGGTATTGCACGCCATAATAATACGTTCCTAAGTATCTCTTTTAGTTTTGACCGTTATGTTTTGTATTTTATATATGTTCATTTATGGTACGTTTTGGTTTTATTAGTCTCTTCTTATTTCGATACTATTTTGTGTAATAAGACTCGCATTAAAGAAAATAATAGCGAAATAACGATACCACAGATATATTGTAGTGAAACTTCAACAAAATTTACCTAGGTTTAATCCACATATTAAACTTTACCGATATGTTATATCCATCCAAGTCTTAACCTTTCTTCGGTTATACGATAATAGTCAGCCTATTGGAAATATTTGAATGTACGCGAGTTCCCACAATTATGTTCAACATTGTATCATAGTTTACGACTTCACAATTCAAGTTGACATGTTTCTTGAAATAATACAGTAAATACCAATTTCGTTATCTACCTGTGTAGACTTATTTGTTGCGTTCATTGTATACATTCGACGCGTGGGAGAGTAATAGGTCAACAACATTTTGTCGCCTAAATGACCGATAATTATCGAGCAATAACTTAGAATTAACAACTCGAATAGTTTTGTGTTCGACGTAAAAAGTAATCACTAGCTTCGATTTTAATCTAGAACTACGCAAAAGCGTAGGTGTATCAAAATTAATTTAGGGGCGAACTGTAGGGCTCATAACCCTATTTTTAAATTGTAATATTGGCTCGACGCCCTCGAAAAAGCAGCGCAAAGGTGAGTAAAATTAGCCAAATAGTATATTTTTAAACAGGCGAACGTGGCTATTGGATTTTATCAAAAGAAAACAACGTACAGAATAACAGACGCTACGTGTTACAGCATTTGAATTTGTTTTTTTTTTAACGTCATCAACCCCTAGGCTTATTAGCGGGGTAGTTTATTTTTATTTTAGAAAAAGTTTTTTGCACATAGCATATTTACATTTTAGCAATTTTAGAAAATGCAAACATTTTGTGAAATCTTACATTTTAAGATTCTTGAGAAAATTTTTGTTTTACTATTACAGTATTGTGCGATTTAATGGAATCATTGTGACATTTTTCAATATTCACAGTTGGCAACACTGTCCACACATTTACATTAAAACATTTCCCGCTAAGTTTGTGTTGTTTTGCACTATTTTGTGTTGTTTTCAGTAATTGGTGAGTTTGTTTCGTTTAATTCCATCATACATATTACGCCTAGGAAGCGTGAAAAAAATATCACGTTAAGTGAACACACTTCTATGTCACAACGAGAAATCCCAAGAACGTGTGGAATGGGTCAGGGGGTAGTAAGCAAAATTTTTAAGCGTAAACGAGAACCGGGATCAATGGATGTGAAAAGGTTGTAGTGATTCATGACTCAGCTGTTCGGAAAAGACTTTGGAGAATTGTAGAAGGGCAATACGTTGGGCCAAAAAAATACTCTAATCGGACTGTAGACGACCGGAAAAAGTCTTATTAACAGATGAAACTCACTTTATAGTTCCGGGACAGCGGTCGAAATTCGTCAGGAAGTCTGACAATGAAAACCTTACACCATCTCATATTGATCAAATCGTAAAACATCCAGTTAAAAAAATGTTTTAGTGATGTTTTTCATACATGGAGGTTGGATCTTTGGTACCAATCGAAGGCATGATTGAACAGCCAAAAATACAAATCCATGTTGGAACAGCGTTTGGACACAGAACTCCAAAAATTTCAGCCTGTAGTAGGAGCGATTCTTCAACAAGACTGTGCTTCCTGTCACAGTCAAAGCAAATTATGGAATTTTTCAAAAATACGAAGATTATTGTTTTAGACCGGCCCGGTAATTCGCCAGACCTCAACCCCATTGAAAATTTATTTGCAAAGCTAGACTGTACAAAATCGACTGTACTATAAAAACAAAAATGATAAAAGCGGTCATTCAGGTTTGGTTTCGACATGAAAGGATATCTGGGAACTGTCAGAAGCTCATAGAATCTATGCCAAAACGGGTCAAAACAGTAAGTGCAGCCAAAGCGAGACATATTTCCTACTAAATGATTTAAGTTTACTTTTATAGTTTTGTCCAAATATAATTTTTTTCTAAATAAAGTGTTTTTCATTAAAACAGCCTATGATTCCATTAATTCGAACAGTACTGTAGATGTCTTCTATTTGAGCTTATTTAAGATTCTGTTGAATTTTCGCTGTCGATCTTGCTGTTGAGTTCCCTGGACAGTCTATCATTATAATATGCATATGTTGCACTGAAATTGGTATTTGACAATTGTGGTAAATCAGCTGAAGGTTCTTGGAGATAATGTATCCATGTGTAAATTTTGTGTGACCTAGCCGCAGTCTGTCTTGGCCATGTCTTTGAGCTGAGTGCGGTAGTAAAGCAGAAGTAACTTCTGATTGACTCCATTTTTCTTTCCAGGTTGTGTTAATGTGTATTTTTACTAATGTTTTTTGTTCTGAAAATGGTGGGTTGCATTAGAGGGATTAAATTGTTATTGAGCCATTATCTTACTGCTTTATGAGCTGCTTCGTTATCCATTATTCCAACATGGGATAGTACCCATAAGAATGATATGTTTTTGCCACGTGTTTGGGCATTATATAGCATGTCTTTTATTTGTACACAATTGGCAGAAGTAGGATACATTTTTTGACATCATTTAATGCACTAAGAGAATCTGATATGACAAGAATATTTATATCATTGCTGGTACATTGGTTCAGTGCGTTGGAGATTGCTTGCAATTCTCCAGTATATATGCTACACTCCTTGACCAGGCGGGGGACAGAAGTACTGACTTCGAAAATAGCTACAGCAGCTACACCATTGCTGCTTTTGGAGGCATCTTTGGTAAAAATTAGTTTGAAATAAGGACTGGAGACTGGAATGGTGGTTTTATTTCAGAAGTATTGTTTGAATGTTTAGAATAGTTGAGTAAGATAAAATCTACTTTTGGTATTTGAACTTTCCAGGAAGGAGACTAGCATCTGCTTGTAGAAGTAGATTTATGTGTTCATTAAAGAGTAAGTTTAGGGGAGTAATTTAAATACAGATGTGAAGAGCTTTTCCTTATTAAGCGTGTTATGAAGGGGTTTTCATTTCCCTGAGATATTTAGTAGCACAACACATTGAAAAATATTGCCTTCTAATAATTAATGGCGGTTCTCCTGTTAGGACTTAAAGGCTGCTAATTGGCGTGATTCTGAAAGCTCCGACAACTATGTGTAATGCTGTGGATTGGATGCTAATTGAGCTTGATACAATCTTAGAAGAATAGTTGTATATGCAACTCACTTGTGATTAAAAAGGACTTTTAGAAGGTTTATTCTCTGTTAGCATGATTTAATTAGTTCATTTATGGAGGACGTCCATTTGAATTGAGACTCGAATGATTTGATTTCGATAATTGTTGTAAGTGTGTGTCCGTTTAGTTTTAAAATTAAGTTTAGTATTTTCCTTTTGTCAAATATTATTACTTTCGTTTTTTTGGTTGCAAAACTCAAGCCTATATTTAATGACCACCTTTCTAATTTATGTAGTGTATTTTGTAATATTGATGTAGCTGATTTTAGGTTTTTACTTCTCATATATATATATATATATATATATATATATATATATATATATATATATATATATATATATATATATATATATATATATATATATCAATTAGCCTATATTTGTCCACTGCTGAACGTGGGTCTCCTGTAAAATTTTCCAGCTATTTCTATCTTAGCTTCATGCATCCAGTTTGTGGTGATGCGCTTGATATTGTTATGTTATTATAAGTCTTCTAATTTATTGTTTTTATTTATTTATTAAAGGTTCTATTTATAACACTTACAAATTTATTAAAGTCTTTATTACTAATTTATCTTACACGAACAATTATACTATTTATTATAATACGGGCGTTACATTTAAAAAAAAAACGCGGCGCGATCTTCAAAAATTAACTACTGTTCTCCTTAAATAAAATGTCCCATTTATATATATATATATATATATATATATATATATATATATATATATATATATATATATATATATATGAAATGCCGTTATCTAGAAGGATTGATGACCTTCTCCATTAGAACGGGATCCCATCGAATAGACGAGAACGTCTCTCAAGGACTGGTCTTTCGGCGAATTTGCTAGAAGTCGGTCGACGGCTGAAACTGGTTTTTCAACTGAGCGCCGAAATAACTAGAACAGAAAAGATATTAGCAACAAATATGTTTACAGTTTTGAGTCATGTGACACGTTATTATTTATCGTAACAATATCATCCGTCCATCTAGTCGGTGGTCGTCCTCTGGTCTGGTCGTCCAATATATATATTACAATAATACACAACCACTACACTCCCTCCGGGGGTCAGGATTTAACCTTAATTTAAGGAAAAAATGTTTGGATACGTTGTTTAATGCTATTAAAAATAGCAGGGAATTCAGGTTTTTATTTGTTATTTGTAGTTCTTTTATTTGCTCATTGATTGAGTAAATATTCAGTTCTTGTCTTGCGCCGACATTTCTCAGTCTATCAAGACTTGTAATAAATTTCAGTCTTCTGAAAAATATATTGAGGCATATTTTTGCGTGTTTTCCTTTCAATATTCGCACAATTATAATGTTGTGAATTGAAATATATAAGCAACCCTTTTTTGAATGGCAACAACAGGATCCCAATATTTATATTATCACAAATTGCGTTCTTCCGCAGGTTTAATCGTTTAAATGTTTACCGTATAAAAGAGTTTAATTAACTAATAAATACATGTAATGCATTAATTAATTGATTTACAGGTCGCATTTAAATTTAAATGTAATTAAACCAAGCAAATATTAAACAGAAACCGATAACAAATAATAATCAATTTAATATTTCGAACGCTATAGAGATACGAGCTAGTCCGATAAAAAGTTCGCTGATTTCTGCGTCGATGCGGTGTAAACGTTTTTAATTTTTTAGATTCGTGAAATTCCTCACGGCATTTCCAACTTCATGCTTCCATTTTCGATGTATTTGCAGAAATATTTTCCTCTACGAACGCTTTTAAAGAGATCTTATTAAGTCACGTTTCAATGTGTATTCATACTATTAGTATTTATATTACCATTAATAAAAGTTCCTTTAAATATAATTATAAAATATACATTTAAAATATAAAATTTATCCTTATTTTTACTAGTTGAGTATTTTCGGAGGTTAAGCTCTCACGTGTTGACTTTGTATTTAAGTTTTCTATTTTTTTTTGCAACAAACGTTACATCCACATAAATTGAAACCTAGAGGTGAACTTAATGAAGACAACTCAGACAGAAATATGTAATCAAACTAATGGATTCGAATGTGAGGTCTTATTTTCTGACAAAGTATCTTCTGTACATGATACCGATATTAAATAAAATTGCCGTTATGGGGCAACAACAGAAAGTTCTAATAAAACTATAAATAAACTAATCATCATCAACATCATCCAGCTTCTCGCATCCACTGCTGGACATAAGACTCCTCTATACGTTTCCAGGAAATTCTATTTTGCGCAAGTTTCATCCAGTTATAATCTATTCTTCGTATGTCTTCTGTCCATCGTTTTGATAGTCTTCCCCGGCTTCGCTTATCTTCACGGGGTCTCGACTCCAATAATCTCTTAGTCCATTTATCATCGCTCATCATGAGCCATGAATCATGTCCTGCAAATCTCCATGTTAGCCTTGATATTTTTGTTATTATGTCTTTTATTCCTGTTCTTCTGCGACTGTCTTCGTTTTTAACGCGGTCCGTAATTCCTTCTTCTTCTTCTTCTTGTAGTGCCTATCCATTTCCGATGTTGGCAACCATCATGGCAATCTGTATTTTGCAAACTGCGGCTCTGAAAAGATTTGTGGTTGATGTGCTGAACCACGTACGTAGATTTTTCAGCCAGGAAATACTTCGCCTTCCTGATCCTCGTTTTCCTTCTGTATTCCTTGTAGAATTAATTTTATTTCCTAATATTGATATTTCCATTTTCCTGTATGTGATGAGTTTATTAGCAATATTTTTAGTGTGCGTTAGTGTTTCGGATCCATATGTTACAACTGCCAGCATGCATTGTTGATATACCTTTCTCTTAAGATTCGTAACGCAAAGATATGAGCCATGATTTTACTGCTTTACTGCCGCCGTAATTTTACTGCTACTGCTAGCGACAATCTGTCGCTCGTGGAGCCATAGCCTAATACTCGGTATATATCATCGAAATTTGAGATTGTACAAGCAAATTTAATATTGCGCTTATCCAGAGCACGTCAATAGAAGACTGAAGAGACTCTGGCCAACAGATTTACGAAGATAACTAGGAGAGCCTGCTACTGATTAAAAATTTCATCATGCCATTGTAAAGCTCTGTAGTTATGATATTAGAATATAGAATAATATGGTCAGGTTTCTAAAAGATTGAAGTATATTATAAAAAAATGTTATTAAAAAAAATGTGATTTTTGAATCTTCTGTCATAATTAAATTATAAATTTGCTACCTTTATTTCATATTTTCCTAGAAAAAATGATTAAAAACTCATCTTCTATTTCGGTATTTTTTAAAGGTAATAAAAGAATCGCCTTTATCTTTTATAAAACATTGTTCGATAATCTCTTTTGTTCATTGATGTTATAAACTGTAATTACACAAAAAAAAATAAATTCCGAACGATATCCACGTTTTCCTTTTATATCTCTCGACTGTGATTGTTTTTAACGAATAAACCGGTGTTTTTCTATCGGCAATTTTATAGAAAGAACAGCGATACTGCCATTATCTATTATTTTATTTATTGTTTTCAGGAAATGATCGTTCCAACAACACCTTTACCGGCTATGGCGGCCACTCCGAGGATAGAACTGGATAATAAATATACCTATAATCTTACCAAGGTAAGGAAAACGATGATTCCTGTAATTTTAGTTTTATTCCACAAGTAATAGTACGATAAAATTATACTCGAGCCGGTGTTTAAAAAGTAGTACTTATTTTAAATTATTTTCTGAAACTAATTAGGTTACGAGTAAAGGAATTTAGTAAAATATAGTAACTTGTTATTTTATATATTAAAAAGATAAACTAAGTCTATATTTAAGAAAGGCGACAAAACAAATTGCCAAAACTACAAAGAAATAAGCCTTCTGGATATCGCCTATAAAATATATGTAAGAACCTTAAAATCAGTACCAGAAACATTGTGGAAAATATAATAGAAGAACTGATAGGCTTCTGAAAGACAGTTCGAATATTGATGGAGTATTTATACTACAAGAGAGAATAGAAAACTGCCGAGAAATTAATAGAGAAGTACATGTTTGTTTCATACCTTCTCTTCAAACAGGCATTTGGTAATGTAAAGAAATACTCAGTGGAATATTACGAAAAAAGGCTGTCCGAGGCATCTTATGAATATAATTAAGGGTTATACTGTAACAAATCAAACGATGGGCAGTGTTTTAGGCACACAAAATGAACGAGGCCGCGTTGCTCAGAATCGGTAGAGATATGGGCATAATTCTTTGGATCATTCTTACTAGCACATAAACAAAAGAGGAATTGAAAAGAAGAAAAATTAGTATTGTTCTGAAGCTATTTTCTTGTGGCATTTTAAAGTAATTACTATTTAAATGGGAATGAGCCACAATTAAAGGTTAAAGTACGTTTATTGACGTTTTAATTTCCACTTCTAAAAATTTGAAAAATCAGGAGATGATAGCGACTAGAGATAGGATAAACAGTACAAAGAAACAGCATAAATAATTTGCCAAAAAAGACAGAAAACAAGATATAAAAAAATTTGCCAAAAAGGGCACCACTTTGTCTTTTTTGGTAAGAGACAAAGAAAAATCAAAACCAAAATACATTTTTAAATAATAAATAATAACCAATGTACATAATATATAGACAAATAAACAGTAACTAGCCATCTTCAGAGCTATGGTCAAATTTGACCATAGCCGGATTTTATATCCCTTTTAGAATAGAATAGAAATATGCTTTATTTTTAGTGAAAATTGTACAATTTTATGGACAAAGCTTATAAAAAGTCACAAAAATATCAATAACAATTTAAAATTTACTAAAATTACATAAATCGTCAATATCAAAAAATAAAAGATAATAAAATATACAATCCATTGCAAAATTTAAATAAATTGTCAATTGCATAATAAAATCTTACGAACTAATAAGTTTAGGCTTTTATGATAGGCTTTTGTCAATTTACGGAATTTAATTAATGAAGTTGTAGATTTAAGTTGCAAAGGGAGGTGGTTGTATAATCTTTTTGCCGAATATAATATAGATTTCTTTACTAACTCACTGGAGGGGATCGGTAAATACACATCAAAGGTTGAATTTCTGGCGGAGTAGTCATGATTAAGGTCTTTCTGGAAAACATGTAGGTGTTTACGAATTAAGCAAACAGTTTCTAGTTTCTAGTACCGAGGTCAAAAAAAAACCTTATAGCTCTTCCTTGTAATTTAAAAATGACATCAGATTGGGCAGCTGTACTAGAACTCCAAAAAGGAAGATCATGTAGTAGATGAGACTCGAACAAAGAAAAATATGCTATTTTGAAAGATGCTAAATTGATTTCCTTCGAAACAGATCTTATTGCATAGCAGGCTGAGGCTAGTTTCTTACTTAACAAATCGATATGAAGGGACCATTTAAGGTTCCTGTCTATAGAAATACCAAGAAATTTTACAAAATCTTTTGATTCAAATCCATTAATATTGCCAAATATCAGGGATGACTCTTTTAAGTGGCGAACTTCGTTTACTTTTAATTAATGCAGTAATTATTTTATTTTGGTCCACCAAGGAGCAAGCGTTGCAGAATAAATATTCTAGATTTCAGATTTCCAGACACTTATCGTCGTGGAGGAAGGTTGTTTATTGATTAATTAACTGTTAATAAGAAAAACAGAAAACAAAAGTAGATTTTATTAATTTTCTACTTACAGTAAAATTTCGTAGGACTACTATCAATATATTACTTTTGCAGAAAGCTCATTCTAGAAATCAATTCGATCGGCCTTGTAACCCACATCACATAATCGTCTAGTTAGTTATTCAAAACCTGTTTGCACCTCACACTTTTTTTATTTTTAATAGAAATAATAGTTGCTAATTAAGCATCAATATTTATTAACTCATTCTGTGCAACAGTAAATTATACAGAAACTAAAATTCCACTGTGCACCCGAAAGATCCTGTAGGAAAAAAACAAAATAAATTTGTCAGCTTTTTTTTCCAATAATGCTTTATTTTGGATGAATCTTGATTTTTACTATTATATTAAAAGGGATATATTTTGTTATAAAAGGATACATTGAAAAATTTACTCTTTTCAAACCAGTGGCAGCTGGTGAATATTTTGTTCAGGGAGGCGCTGATTCAAAAATACAAAACCAAAAGTCTACTTATTAAAATGAAACCCAATCTTTCTGTTTTTATCAGATATGAATCTATGATGAACCCCTAGATGAACCTGAAATATCAAAAACATCGTGTCATTAAAAGCTTTAAGGTATGACATAATTCCAAACCTGCTTAAGATCAATTTAACAATACAAGTCCTGAAAATACAAAATAAAAGTATATGTGTCTATTTTTTGGCAATGTCTACCTAAAAATACAATCTGCAATATGAAAAAAAAAATATATATATAAAAAAAACTCAAAATTATTGTAAATTGATGGTTCTGTACTATGTTATGAAGGTTCCCACATTATTGATTTCTTAAAGTTACTGCAACATTAGAGACAACAAAATTTCAAATAATTTTAAAATTCTTCGTTGCTGGCTTATGGCATTACGTTGGATGTTATCAGCTATAGTATGTTTCATATAAAAATGCGTGCACGTCATTCAAGATTTACGACGTCAGAACCCCACAGCGTTGCCAAAACATCAGAATAGTTAGCAAGTGAGGAATTTTTAAAATGTCAACTATTTGTCAAACTATTATATAACAGTAAATACACTTAGTTTTAAGACTACTGCAACACACTAAAATACATAAGAAAACATTTTAATACAAAATTATATATTCTAAATTTTAAACTTACCTCTATTTAGAGCATTAATAGTAAAACGTAAATATATAAATATATATAATAGTGAATAACGTCCCGCCATTATTTCTTGTTCAAAATAATCTATCTTATATGAAAGCTTATCAGCTTTCTATAGACTATTTAGTTGTTTTGGCATAGCACAATCACAATACACAACAATAATTAGTTTTTAAAGCTACTAATCTAAATTTAATATGTATTTATAAATACAATTTATTAATATATAATATATTATGATCAAATTGTGTAAGAAATCAAAACATAAACAAAATTTGTACTCTAAAAAAGCGGCAACACTTTAAACAATTTTGCCACACGGTGAACTGTCAAAAAATTTGAAGTATTCTCATATCAGTTGCGTACAATTGTCTAATATATTTAATTAAAATTATTATTTTGTGGAATATTAGACTTAAAGAGTGATTTCATAAAATTTATATTATTATTAATAACAAATGTGTTGGTTTATTTAATCAATATAATTATAAAATTCCCAATATAATGATGATTACATTTTTCTGATTATTATACCATGTTAACGCCTATGAAAGATCGAGCAGTTCCATATGGGTTTCGTATTATTAGCAGTGTTAGGAAAATTTGAACTCTAAGGTTGACGTTCTGGAAATTTTAAATATAAGTGTCGTCACTTTATATAAATTGTGACGTGCACGCATTTTTATATGAAAAATACTATTATGTTATAAAAATTTTGCTCTCAATAATTTTCAAACAGTATAAAAAAAATGATAAGATCCACTCTACTTAATTAACTTTTTTCAAATAATTTTTCTTGTTTTAGTTGACTGAGGCTGCTCCAATTGTAAAAAGTAAGTATTAATTAACCTTTGCAAATAATTAATATTTTAAATGACGTGGACAATAATATAAAAAGTGATAACCGCTTTAGGCGCTAGTTTTGCATGAATTTTTATTACATGTGTATAAAATAAAAATTTGAATAGTAGTGAAGGAAAGGAAACTGAAATTACAAAACTACTTCAAAATATATAAGTAAAAATATTTTTATTTTTTGATTTAATATTGGATTTCAAAGGTTTGTTTAGGGTTCGATAATGTAACAGTTTTTGTTTATTCTATCTATACATAGTGTATTTTAAAAACCTAATCGTCGGGGGCATTTATGACCGATTCTTATATACTTTCTTTTGACACACCATGTTTAAGAAATATTAAGAAAAAATAATTTTAAACTAAAATAATATTTTCTTAGTAAAATATTATATCTTTAAACATAAATAATTTCCAAACCAACGTTTTCTGCAATTGTCCAACTATACAATGGTACAAATCTAATTAAATTATCGCTCTGTTTGTTCATATAGTGTCTAAAAAAATGCTTTCATTAATATGCTTAAATGAAAGGCCACAACCCTATTGCCTCTGTATTGCTGACAAAGTTGGAGGGTAGACGTATTCATCCCCCAGATTTGTTCAGCGTCAGCCATTAAATCACCAAATCCGTCGTAATATAAAAATGTACTCTGAGAAAAATATTTTTTATACGAGCTTCTCATTTAAAAATTAGGCAGACATATCTTTTATGGGTATTAACATTAAATTGATTATTTTTTATTGTTTTTTCTCATTTTCATATACAACTTTATATTTTCATTATATTGTAGTGATAATATTACTCAATATCTTACAACCATTATTTTTTGAATTCTTCTAACTTGTTTAATTTAAAACTACGTTCTACTGTCGTTTTCTAAATGCTTATTTGTACATACTATGTCCAATGAATGTTTCTAAAACGTGTAGGTACTACGTACATGTACAACAAAACAGAATAAACATAACATGCCACCAGTGGCGCACCCAAGGGGATTGGGGTCACTATTCAGACACTGTTACTCACAAATGACACGACACTGAGTCTTTTATTTAGTCGTAAGCTCAGATCTTTGCTACACAGTAAGTTCTTAATCTTAAGAATACGGCTGTCGCTCCTTCGTTTCTATATTTTTCTATTTCCTGTGAGTGGCCCCAGTCTTCATCGAATGTACAACCTAACTATGTGATTTTGATACTCATCCTATACCTTGGTTATTTGAATTTAGTACAATGTGTTGGATGTTCGACTTGTTTATAACAATACACTTAGTCTTTTTTTTGTTCAAGTCTAATTGTGGAGTTTATTATTGGAGAATATTAATTAATATGGATTTATCTGAACAGTAACAACAATAAGTTTTTTGTATCGATACTGGTTTCGAATAATGGTCTTCCCCGTAATGGTAATGGTAATGCTGTCATCGCCTTGCTGTCCTCAATTAGAATTTAGCTATTATTCTTATGCCCCTTCCATCTCCTTCCGAGTTTCTCAAGATATGTACCATCCTACATCTTTGAATCATAACCTTCGATGCGAAAAGACCTTTTTGCTTCTGATTCCACTGCGAAACTCAATTTGAGTTCTTCACATATTCTGATTTTGTCCTTTTTTCTAAGAATCTACTACATACTGTAACTTTAAAATATAAAAATATATTTTTATTAATTATTATATATAATTAACTACATTATTGACAATCATTGGGCTAGATAGTGCTTATGGACAAATAATAAAGTGCAAGCTACAGAGTGAGAAAAAGATCTCCGATGAAGGTGAAAGACGGATGAAGAAGAACTTGCAAAAGAAAAGAGCAAGGAGAAAGGGACTAAGGTTAGGAACCTACGGTTCCATAGCGTGTATCGTCTCAGTGCGTTCTTTAGACTTTTGCTCCATGTCTACGTATCCCGGCATATTTCCTCGCTTTTCCCACTGAGACTTACCAATTCCGGGCTGCTTGGGTTGTCGCTTTTTCCCAACTCCCTACGTAGTCCTACCATATCAACTGTTGTTTTCCATGTTCTTTATAATTTGCTTTTTGGTCGTTTTATCAAGATAATTTGTTAACGTGGTAGTGGTATACCTAATTCATGAAATTTTTCATTCCAACGTAATAATGCATATTTTGTAAATTGAGTTGAGTCGGAGCGCGAGTAGATCTTGCTTTTCTTCAGTGGTAACACCATGTCTTGCTTTACCGGTACCTCCATAGGCACCCATGAATTCCTCAAACGTGAGGTCAGACACGTCTTGGACTTGGTTTACTTCCACTTCTTCATCTACGTCGTGGTCACCTTCGAAAGACGCCAGCCGGTTATGGTGTACTATCATTGGCTTTCCCCTCGGAATCTTGCTTATTCGGTAGATGACATCGTTGATCTTCTCCATGATGAGGTATGGACCTTCCCAAAACTGCTGCAATTTGGGAGAACAACCTTTTCGCTTCTTGGGATTATACAGCCATACTTTGTCGTTCTTCTTAAAGCAACCCTTTTCGGCTTGTGTATCGTACCGTTTCTTCATTCGGTCGCTAGCGATTTGAAGGTGGGAACGGACCAACTCATGTACATCGTCCATTCTTCTTCGTAATTCGATCACATAATCTTCACCTGCTACGTCTTCTCCAGGTCGACACCCAAATTCTAGATCACAAGGTAGTCGCATTTCGCGTCCGAATAGGACTCTGGCTGGTGTCTGGCCCGTTGATTCGTTAACAGCAGATCTGTAGGCCATTGTGAAGAACGGAAGGTATTGGTCCCAGTCTCGCTGATGATCGGACACCATCTTTGTCAAATACTTGCCAACTGTCCTATTCATTCGTTCTACCATACCATCCGATTGCGGATGATACGCGGTAGTTCTTGTTTTCTTCATGCCTAGTCTATCACATATTCCTTGGAATAGATCACTTTCAAAGTTCCTGCCTTGGTCACTATGGATCTCCAAAGGCACTCCAAATCGGCTGATATATTCTTGGATCAACTTATCTGCAACGGTGGCGGCCTTCTGGTCTGGAAGTGCGTAAATCTCGACCCACTTAGTGAAGTAATCCATTACTACCAACATGTACTTGCCCCCATTTTCAGTTTCTGGAAATGGCCCTGCAATGTCCAAAGCTATTCTTTCAAACGGGCTTCCAACATTATATTGTCTCATAGGAGCTCTCCTTTTCCGGTGAGGCCCGTTACTCGTAGCACAAATAGTACATTTCTCACACCAGTCTTTTACGTCGTCGGAACTGTTCATCCAATAAAACCGTTCCCGAATTCGCTGAAGGGTTTTCCTTACACCAAAATGCCCTCCCGATGGACTGTCGTGTAACTGACGAAGTACTTCGGCTATTCTGCTCTTTGGGATCACCAACTGTCTTCTTTTCTCTGAACCGTCATCATTTTCCAGGACTCGTTTGAGCAAGCCATCTTCGATGATAAATGAGTCCCACTGGGCCCAATACGTCTTAACTACTGAGCATAGGTTTGATATTTCCTGCCAAGGTGGTCGACGGTTTTCCTCTTTCCATTTTCGGATTTTCTGTATAACTGGATCTCTCTCTTGTTCTTCCCTTATCTTAGTAGGCGTCCAATCGTCGTTGACAATCGTCGTTCTTAGCACTGCTGCTTCCTTGGATTCCGTTTTGTTGCAGTGGGGACACTCTGCTGGGCATGGCCGTCTGGAAAGAGAATCAGCGTTTCTGTGGCTAACTCCGGCTCGGTGCTCAATCTTAAAATCGTATTCTTGGAGTCGTTCGATCCACCTGGCTATCTGACCCTCTGGATTCTGCAATGTGAAGTTAAAAACTTCCTTCCATAGAGGTATTGATAGAAGTGCTCTACTGATTTCACTACTGCCAGAAGTTCTCTTCTCGTGACGCAATAATTCCGCTCAGGTTTTGAAAGAACTTTACTAAAATATCCGAGGACTCGTTCCTGTCCTCCTTGAATCTGAGACAGCACTCCTCCAATTCCCACATTACTTGCATCTGTATCTAAGATGAACTCTCCTTCTGGCAGTGGATACCCTAAAATTGGTGCTGTTATTAAATGCTTTTTCAAGGTCTCAAAGGCATTTTGGCAGTCTATATCCCAGCGGTATTCTCTTGCTTCCTCTGTAAGTCGCGTTAATGGCTTAGCGATATCTGCAAACTTCTTAATAAACCTCCGGTAGTAAGTACATAGTCCAAGAAAACTTCTCACTTGATGTTTGTCAGTTGGTTTTGGCCATTCCTTAATGGAATCGATTTTTCCCTTATCCACGGCCACTCCTTCTTTACTGACTATATGACCCAGATAATTGACTTTACCTTGAAATAGCTGGCACTTCTTGGGGTTTAGCATCAATTGGGCAGCTTTAAGTCGATTAAAAACGTTTTCTAAATTCCTCAAATGATCTTCGAATGTCTCCCCCAAGACGATTATGTCATCTAAATAAACCAGGCATGTTTTCCAAGATAACCCTCTCAACACATTTTCCATAAGCCTCTCAAATGTCGCAGGAGCATTACAAAGTCCAAATGGCATAACGTTGAATTGCCACAATCCAGATCCTGTGGTGAAGGCTGTCTTTTCTTTATCGACTGGGTCCATTTCTACCTGCCAGTATCCAGACTTCAAATCTAAAGTAGAAAATAATTTACTTCCAGCCAATGTGTCTAATGTGTCATCGATCCGAGGCAGAGGATAACTATCTTTCTTGGTAACGTTGTTCAGCAAACGGTAATCCACACAGAACCTCGTCGTTCCGTCTTTCTTCTTAACCAGGACCACCGGAGAGACCCATGGGCTCGTAGAAGGTTCTATCACCCCGTCTTTCTTCATTTCCTGAACAATCGTTTCAGCTTCCTCTCTTTTCGCCTGTGGTAATCGTCGAGCTGTTTGACGAATTGGCTTAGCATTACCAGTATCAATTTTATGCTTAACAACGGTAGTTCTTCCCGTCTTTCCTCCTTTCGGTACGAAAATATCACGATACTGCCGAAGAAATTCCCTTAATTTCCTTTTCTCCATCTGATTTAGAGACTGTCCTGCAACTGCAACCATTTGGTCGAATTTGTCGTTGGAATTATCAGATGTTGTCGCCTGACGGATTATGGATGTCACAGGTACACAAGTTCCTACTTTTGTCTCTTTCTTTATGGTCACTGGGTAGTCGTTGACATTGATAAGTCTCACAGGAATTTCCTTAGCCGAAGTCACCAATTCCTTTCCAATTATGATTCCACGGCCAACCTCATCGTCGTGGTTCCAAGGCTCCATCATAACAGGTCTCCCTTCGTCCACAAATCCCTGTAGCCGCGCTACTATGATCGTTTCGCTTCTCGCAGGCACGACTGTATCTTCTGTAATGGCTGCTTGCACAGTGTTGTCATTATGTGGATGGAGAAATACCTCCTCGTTGCCAACTTTGATTACCTTATTCTTAAAATCCAATTGGAATCCATGCATATTCATTACGTCCATTCCTAATATAACATCCTCTTCGATGTCAGCAACTATAACAGTATGGACGAACTTTTCTGCTCCAATTCCCAATTGTACCTGGATTTCTCCATGAATGTTTGCATTTTCACCTGTAGCGGTCCGAAGTCGCAACCTCGTTGGGAACAGTTTCTTTCGGCTGTTTATAACTGTCGGGCGTATAATGGTTCTGGTCGCTCCGGTATCCACCAACAACGTATGCTTTTTACCATTTATGTCTCCATCGACATATACACTATCTTCACGACATTTCAAAGAAGCTATTAGTATGAGAGGGTCTTTGGAAAAGTTCTGGGTCGAAGCTGCCCCCCTAAGGCTGACCCGTTCTAGTTTTCCTGATGGTGAGTTTCTTGATTTGCGTCGTACCTAGGGTGCTTACAGGAGCTTCGTACGTGTCCTATTTCGCCACAATTCCAGCATCTGATGGTCTTCGTTTTCTTGTATGTCATGCTTTTCATCATATTAACGAGCTGGTCAAGTTTATCTTCATCTCCTTCCTCTTTTACAGTCCTAACTTTACTGTACCCGCCAGAGGCCTGCGTAGCTGACTCGTATTCGAGGGCGGCGGATAGGACATCAACCAGCGTCTTGTGACGAGCTAATCGCAGTGTTCTCTGCATTTCATGATCACGAAGACCATCAATAAACGTTTGAACGGCCAATTTTTCCATCATGTCTTCGGGAGCTGTTGGATAAGCATATCGTACTAATCTGGCAATATCTACCTCATATTCTTGAAGAGCCTCATCTTTCTTCTGTCTACGATTTTTAAGCTGTGACTGATATACATGCTCCAAATGTTCGTGGCCATATCGCATATTTAACCTCTTCTTCAGTTGTTCGAAATCATCGGTCTCCTCTACGGCTATGGTCTGAAGCACATCTAAGGCATCTCCTCGAAGGGCGATAGTCAGGTTTACAGCCTTTTCTTTTTCAGACCATCCATTTGCTCTTGCGGCTGATTCGAACTGTTTCATGTAGTTGTTCCATGATGATTTTCCGTCGAAAGTTGGGACTTTAACATGAATAGAACCTCCACTTCCTTCAAATTTCGGCCGTGTCTCCAACTTAAATTTCGTCTCGTCTTCTTTTATCTCCACTGTAATCGGATTGTTACCTCTCTCTGCTGTCCCTGTTTCCTCCATCTTCTTTTCCATCTCTTTCCATATCTTTTCTTCGAAGGCTAACATATCGGCAGCAACTTGGTTTTTTAATGAAGATATTCTATCGTCCAGGGCAGACATCTCAGAAGTGACTTTAGAGATTTCCGAAGAGATGTTAGCAGAGACTTTGCTTTCCAGCGAAGAAATCTCGTTAGAAACTTTGTCTTCCAACGAAGCGATGTCGCCGGAAACTTTGGCTACATCAGAAGAAACTTTCGAAATATCGTCAGAAACTTTGTTCTCTAATGATGCGATGTCACCAGAAATTTTGGCTACATCACCAGAAACTTTCGAAATCGACGAGAGGACAGCATCATGTTTGTCTTCAAATATATAAGTCTCTGGATCTAGTCCTTCTTCTAGCAAAGCGTTCTTTAGTCGTTGGACTAACTCAGCCTTTTTTCCGGTAGAAGCTAATTCTCTGTCTTCTAGATGTCTTCTTAAATTAGTCACTGTCAGCTCATAAATCGTCGTCATTTTCACAATTTATTTTATATTCACTTGTATTATTATTATAAGTCTAATTTATGTTCGATCTCACTCTGACACCATTTGTTGTGAATTTATTAAAAGGTTCAATATTTATAACACTTACGGATTTAATTTATTTCTTTATTTATATTAACTTATCTGACAATAATTTATATATATCCGTACGTAACAAATTCGCGAGCGCGGGTTCAGAATTAACTGTTCCTTCCAAATAAAATGTCCTTTATATATGCCATTGCCTTTACGCTAGAATCATCGAACAGCCTTCTCGATTAGCGGCGAAATTATAACGGTAAGGCAAACGGGTATTTTTACATCGGCTCGACCGTTTCTGGAAGGTCCCTTCAGGTAAATTTCTGCCGGCTAATCGAATACTCTCGTAAACTCTAAAACAGAACAGCATTAGTCATAATATTTACGGTTATTTTAGGCCAGGATAATTATCGTAACAATATTATCATAAGAAGGAGAATATTGTTATTTTCGCAAATGTTGTATCTGGAAGGGAAATAGGTACAAAGCAGTATTAAAAGTTAGTTTTATAATGATATTTGTGTGATATTGCATCTATAATATTGGGATAATTGGTATTTTTCTTTCACTCAAATTCACTCCTTGGGATACGTTTCTTACTTCTTGTACCTTTCTCATTAAAGAAGCAACAAATGCAGTGCTCAACAATTGATAAGGATCAAAGTAATATTTTACGCCAGAAATAGTCGGAGTTTGTAAAAATTTAATATAATTAAAATAATATGAATATCCCGACTTTGTTATTGTGGCCATCCGTTTTTTCTTTTTTTTACTATCGTTAGCAAAAAGTTTAATATTAAAGCCGTATATTTTCATTTGATATTAGCACAGTTTGGGTTCAGTTGTATTAAATAATGGAGTATTTTTATTAATAAGTTATAAACTATGCCTCTAAGACGTTTAGATATTGTCCAAATGCAACATATTGTGAGATGGATCAACGAAGGGTTAAAGCAACATGAAGTGGCTCAACGTTTTGGGTTTTCATAAAGTGTTGTAAATAGAGCTTGGAACCGTTATGCCACAAATGGTGTAGCCTCATAAATGTTCGTGGTGGAGGGCGAAAACGGAGTACCAACCCTGTCGATGACAGATATAAGCGAATTATTGCTAGACGGAAACCAACATATACTGCTTCTCCATCAACAGTTAATGTCTTCTCCATCTAAACCGTTAGAAGAATGTTGTATATGACTGGATTAAGAGCAAGAAGACGTTTATCTCATCCAGTACAAACCAGAGAACATCGCGGATTGAGAAGACTATGAACAGTTCCGATGGTCGTATTTTGGTTTGGAGAGAACGATAATAAACATAGGATATCTCCAACTGCTTTTGGGAAAGGCTCTATTTGCGTTTGGGGTGGTATTTGTTTTAATGGCGGCACTGACTTAGTGGTTCTGACAAATGCTACAATGACGACTTATAGATATAGAGGTATGGTTGTAGAACCCAATTTGCGGGTGCAATCCTAGAAAGTTTTGTCCTTATTGACGACAGTGCCCATCCCCACCGTGCAAGAATTGTGAACGAAAGATTACAGCATATCGGTATTGACAGAATGGAGTGGTCAGCTCGGTCACCAGATATGAACTGCATAGCACATGACTAGCCGCTATAACACGAAAACTAAACGTGTTAGGTAGTCCTGTGAATACGCTTCAACAGTTAAGTAAAGCTGTAAAGCACATATGGATAACTTTGAATTAAAATTTTTTGAATGCATTAATTGAGAGTATGTCTAATAGAGTAAGAAGTTTAATTCGTTCAGGAGGAGATCCAACAAAATATTAGAATTTTTAAGTTTTGTAGCCCAGTTATCTCGTAATTTTGGATTCTGTAGAAGACGTAAATATACGTTTCATTATACTTAAAAGTTTTTTAAGTATATTGAACTCGTCATGTTTTCTTTGCAGTTCTTCCATTTCACGACAACTTCCTTCCATCCAAGCCTCTTTTGCTTTCTTAAGCTTGATAGCTTATTTATCGATATATTTCTCTATATCGAGCCTCGCCTTTATTTTTCCACTTCTTTGTTGAATAAAGTCCAATATATCTGTCATCCAACCCTTTTTCTTTATTCGATCTTTTTCCTGTTTTAACTTGGTTTGTTATTTTTACCATGGCAGAATTCATACATAATAACCACTTTTTCATGTACATATATTTACTAGTACAGATCTTTCTACGAGTTTGCTTCTGGGTGGTCGGAGCTTTCATTCTTTTTAGTTTTAGTTTTAATTCAGCACTAGGAACTTAGGCAGATTATGGTTAGGAGGTATATAGTCGCCTTTTAGGTTGCTGGAACCTATCATGCTTTCCTCCTCTTGCCAGAACTGTATGTCTGTGTCCCTTTTGTTCCTTTTACCGAGCCCATACTTTCCAGCTATATATATTGGGTGCTTGTGACACGAACTTTTGGTTTAGGGCTTTCCGAGAGGACATAGGGTCTTGAAATTGGTGTAGAATTCCTTTTTGATATAAATACACACTATGTCAAAATTTCGTTCAAAATTTAAAAGTGCATCAGATCTATACAGGTATAAGTAAATTTCTAGTATTATGCAGAATAAAAAAGGATGTTAGATCTGTCGATAATCCGTGGTATCGGTTTATTAAACATTTATTATGTTGTTATAATGTTTGTGATTGGAAATACATTTTATATCAGTTTTCATCGGAATAACAGATTATATTAGATACGACTTATTTACATATTGTTTAATTTATGTTGTTTTATCGCCTGTTTTAACCAATGTTTGCGCTATCCAATCATTTCTACACTTTTTCAAATTTGTATATTATAAATTATATTATCTATAAAAGAAAAACAATTTCGTAATTAAAAAAAAATAAAACTAAATACCCAAACAAATTCTTGTGAGATCAAACACAATAAATTTGAAAAGACACCTCGGACAATGTTGGTTTCTTTTTATTTGTCCTCCTTTTCCTTCAAGTCTTTTATTCCTTATTCTTTAAATAACCGACGAAATGTTTACAAGGAAAACATCTAGAATACGGATATTACAAAAGTTTTCTTACAAGAATTTAAAGACGATTTTTGAACGAGTATTTGTATCATTTGCCATGAATGACGCATTTAATGTATATTCAAGAGATGAATTTGAATTATTGAAGTGTTACAGCGTAGTATTTGTTAAAAAAACAATCTTCATGTTTTTTAAACTACATAAATATCTATAATTTCTCCTACATTGTATATTTCAATTACGTTTTGGATTCTTCTGTATATATTGCTGACTGCTATTTTAACAGCTTGTAGTGTATGCTCGAGAACAACGCTTCATCTGTTTTAAAATTTGTTTAATATTAGAATATTATCGCGATTTCACAATAAGTGATCTTCAAGGTCTTCCTCGCTTTCTTTTCATATCTGAGTCCATTCTGTAATTTGGTTTATCCAGCCTTCATATAAATACATTTCTTAACCTATGTATTATAAAGCGTGGAGGGAGCTCTATAGCTTATTATTTATTAACAGGAACACCGACGTACTGGCCATCGGACTAAAAAAAAGACCAGACTTCTTAGATATTTGCATCATAAAAGGAATATCTAACACCTTTATGGACATAGTTCCAAGTTATGACCCATCATCAGATCATTCATCAAATTATTGCAACAATTAGCACCTGCGTAATTAACAAACAACCTACTCCAGAACTGCATGGACCCCTAAACAGATTGGAAACTTTACCGAAAAATGTTTAAAACATTAAATTAAACGTAAGACTAAAAAATATCCTCCAGAAATAGAATCAGAAGCTACAAATAGTTTTATGACATTATTGCAAAAGAAGCAACACCGAACGATGCAGATAAAAATAAAATCGGGGATGGAATAAATATTCCACTAGAAATTAAAATGCTCATTGCCGAAAAAAGAAGAGCAAGAGCCAAATGGCAACAAAGTGGGAGTCCAGTCGATAAAACGTTTTACAATCGCTTAACTAATAAATTAAAAACAACTAAAATTTTCGAGAGAAGAATCAGTCAAAAAATAGGTAACACAACTTAATAGATACGACCATTCAATATGGAAACCAATTTTTATGCCCAAAATCAGGAAAAGATCCCAGTGAAGTCTCATCCTATCGACCTATCCACAATTTCCATATTACTAGAATACCTTTTAATAAGAAGAATAGATCCAGACTTTACAGGCTCAGATTTATATACTTGGGCTCCCTGATAATCAAGAATGGCGATTGCTCTTCAGAAATCAAGCGTGGATTAGCAATGGCCCGAACCGCAATAGCTAAATTGATTAAAATATGGAAAGACCGAACAAAAACAAGCAATACCAAGCTCAGGTTGGCCAATGAACTTATTTTTCCAATTGCTACATACGCATTTGAAACATGGACTCTCCAAAAAATCGATAGGAATAAGATCGAAGCATTCGAAATGTGAGTCTATAGAAGACTTCTAGGCCTGTCCTGGACAGAACATAGAACCAATCTGTGAATTCTGGAAGAGCTTAATATAAAAGACAGGCTATTAAAAAAGTAAACCGAGCATATCCAATTTACTTCGGCCATATAGCTAGAAGAGCGGGTACCATAGAACTATTGGTAATATAAAGAAAGGTAGAAGGCCGAAGACCAAGAGGAAGATCTCCAACATGATGAGCAGACCAAATGAAGACTCCCCTAAATGGTGGGAAAATCCCTACATGAAGCCGTCTATATGGCACAGGATCGCAGCCAATGGAGGCAGCTAGCCAATGATATTTAGAGTGTCACCAGAGATAATAATTTTCCTCACTTTAACCGAGATAAGTTATCGAAATTACTTAAAGAAATCGGTTTTTGCTACGAAAATCAAAGAAAAAACCTATATTAAACGATACAGAAGAGATTGTTTATTGGCGAAGGCAATATTTGAGAACGATAAAAAGATTTAGATTAGCAGGAAGATGCATTTTCTATTTGGATGAAACCTGGCTAAACGAAAATCATACCGTTTCAAAAGTATGGGTAGATAAAAATATTAAGTTCTCGACAAGCCTTTCTAGAAGGATATTCTATTAGTTTAAATGCTCCCGCAGGAAAGTTATATAATCCATGGGTTTGTATCGTTGTTATTTCTATGAGAAAAAATATCTTGCAGATTAGTGAAAATTTGCTTTGTAATGAGCTGATAGTTGCAAACAGACTGACGTTTTGACAACGCAACTGTAAAACCATCGATCTCTAACAAAAGCAATATTACACTCGCCAGGTTATTTTTGTATAGTTTCCTTCCTCTATTATTTCGTTGGTTTTAACTATATCTTAAAAGCATCCATTGATCTACAACAGAACAGAACTATGTCCACAGATTTCTTAGTCAGGATGTGTTTCTTCTTCTTCCGGGGATTTTTGCTTTATCCTAGTGTAATTTTTTGAAAGTATGCATATTTACCCTATTTTTCCTTTAACTATTTTTCAAATTTCTAATATAGTTTAAAACGCATTGCATAATTTTTTAATTTTTCATTAACATCTTGTATTAACGGTTTCAATAATCTTTTTCTTTATTTATAAATACCTTTTTCTTGTTCCCTCTGGAGTTTGTAGTGCTTTAGTTCAGCATTTATTTAGCCACGTCTTATCTTAATTGTTTCATCTACTCTTGGTCCTTTGTATAGATGGAAAACTTGTTCTTTTGTCGTATTTCCCATTTGTTCCACCATAAAATCATCGAAGTATTTTCCTTTCACGTAGCCACATTTTGTTTTGGTTTTTATGCTTCATGTTTGCAACTATACAGTCGCGTCTGTCCTAATTGTTATATATATTCTTACTTGATACATTCTATGTATAAATGATCGCCGTTTAATGATCCCGTATATCTGTTGGTTTTAGTTAATCTAAAATCAAAATCTATATAATGATTAAAAATTATTTGTTTATTCCAGATTCACTTTCATCTTATAGTTCCCTATATTTTCACATAAATAAAAACTCCAATCACATAAATATTTAACTTCTATGTTATCCCAGTGCTTGCAGAGAATCGTATCATTTGTTACCGTTAAATCCGATCTCATTATACCTGAAAAAGAATCCCCAAATCTTGAATCACATCATTAAAGACAAAAACGTCCGAAAAACTCCGAACAAATTCTGCGTCGAGCCCTTTAGCATTTGAACCTGACGCATGGAAACATCAAAGAAGCGCGTAAGAAAAAGGGCCGCTATAATTGGCAACACTGCTAACAAATATAAAGAGAGTGGGATCGTAATCCAGAATACGGCACGCGTCCTTTAGTGAGACAACCGGACGTACTAATAGGAGGCAATGGTGAATAATGAAGGAAAAGGAAAAAAAAAAAAAAAAAGAAAAAAAAAAGGGAAAGAAAAAAAAAAAAAAAAGGAAAAAAAAAAAAAGAAAAGTTTTATAACTGTGTCCCCAATTAGGGACACAGTTATAAAACGAGGTAATTAAAAATGGATGATTATTTAGTGTGCAAAGACTTTTTTGGTATGCGTAATATGAGAGTAATTTATATATACACATAAAAATGAGTTTCTGTCCGTTTATTGCTTCCGTTTTCGAATCGTTGTGTCGTTTTTATTCTACATACTCAACAGGCCGAAGTTTATCAGTACACAATGGTGAAACTGAGATGAAAAATAAAACAGAACTTCCCAGGCACAACCTTTCCTATTTTTGTTATTTAGTATTTGGTGAAAATGATCATTAGGAATGAAGCTTTGGGATGGTACAATTTGATATATTAAAGTTCCCAGCGTTTAATTATTTGCGTACTATGTGATTCTTATCATTTTAGGTTTCATTTTCATATTTAATTTCTTGTTGAACGTAGAAAGAATGTTCAAAACTTAGATATTAATTAATATGTCTTCCGTTTCGGTCTGAGACTCAGGCTATGAGTTGAGCTCCACTTAACACAGGACAGACTGGGTTGGAAAGTTCTCATCATTGACACGGCACGTCTAAATAGCTAATAGAGAACGTCCTATGGGAATATGGAGCCATGCAACAGATTTGGGCTAAATAAAAGGTCCACCTATAGCAGGTTTGCCGAAGTCCTGAGGACTTGTATAGTAGTTCATGACTATGTAGGTACAATAAGTCAATTGCCTGCAGTACGACCGGTGTATAACTAACGGCATTCAAAGAGAAAAAAATGTCGTTTTTAATGCACAGTGACTATGATGTGCATTTTTTTTCATAAGGTGCAAAAGTCTTTGCACCTTGCTCAATTGGAGGATGGCACTTTTTTTGCTACATATGCCACTATGCCACTGATGAATATGTTATTGTCGGTTGCACCGCCATGTTATAGATGCTGATTCCAAGACAACATTACCGCAAGAGACTTTACTCTTCATATTTATATTTGATATTTAAATTCCTCCTAATAAATTTCATGATTTAGAACTTCTAGGGGGCTTATGTTTCTAGCCCATTCCGTAAATGCAATCAAGTCAGAGCATTCTCTCACTGATTGTGCCATCAAATTTGTCGTGGGCTAAGATCACCAGATCATCCTCATAGTCCAGGACAATATGTCTTCGTTACTGAGTCTCTCAACTCGTCCAAGACCAGATTCCATAAGATGACTATAAGACTCTCCCTGCGGATAGCCTGTGATTACCTCTTCTGACACTGCGTCCCCATTAACGTTGCTTAGATCACACGGCCCTTCATCATGAAGTTTATCACCTGCAGGTTGTTTCTATTGCTTTCAATCTCATCACCCTTGTGGTTGCTTCGTAGGGAATGTTGCCGAATGCTCCCTCTATATCGAGATGTGCACCGTTTCACCTCTTGGTTTTACCAAAATGTTCTCCACCCTATATAAGATATAGAAGATGTAGTGTAGTTTTTATAGAGAATCTTGGTCTACACGCATATTGTCCATGATGTATTGGACTGTCAACCATCCCTTATATGACTATTGAGCCGTTTTTCTAGAGTCTTCAGTAGAAATAACATCAGCTTTTTCCTGTTCATTTTTGCCATGTTTAGTATAAAAGCTACCTTTTTACATTTATTTCTTACTTTGCATTTATTCCTCTATTTTAACTGTCGTACATTTAGTGTCACATATCATAATTCTTAATACGATCTTATATAATTTATCTTTCAATTCCATTGGTTTTTTTTTGTCACAACCCATTTCCTTTCAGTTCATTCGTTCCGATTCAGCAGTGCAACTGCATTCATTTACATCTGTTTTCTTGTTTCTCTGTGTTTGTTCTAGGATCCTAAAGCCTTTCAAAATCTGACTATTCAAAATCTTGGATTAAAAATTCCGTTTAATAGATTTGGCCTGCTATAAATCTGATCCTTTCATCTATTTCCATCAAGAGCCTGTATCTAAGGTTTTTTTTTTCATTCGGTGCTTTAAATCTGAGTAATTTCTACTAGTTAATCATTAGCATACCTTAAATGTCAAGGAATGTCTCCTTGGAACTCCCTCGTTATCTTATTCAACGCAGAATTTTTTCTTTTGTCCAAAAACATTGTTGATATTTGGGTTATTGAATCTTTACCATCAGCTCGTAATAATTTTTCGTAATAATTTTTCACGTCCTCTTCGAATTGGTAGTTATTTCAGGTTTTAGTAGCTATCGATTGATATAATTTGCGTGTTTCATGTAATAAAATAATTCAACTCTCCTGATATCAATTATGCATGCACTCTTGTCATATAACTTGTTAGAACCGAAAGCCTCGCTTCTTATCAATTTCATTAAAGTAATTACAAATCAAATAAAAACACACCTATTTAAATGAAATATGTGTTTATTTGAGTAAGGCCATACAATATTATGTATAATAAATCGTTTATAGTAGAAATATGCAAAACTAAAACATTGAATTGATTTAAAATCACCTGTAATAAATTTTTCGATTTCTAGCTCTTACTGAAACGTATATTAGAATGTTTGCCAGCAGTGTTGTTCAATTTTTTCACATGCGAAAAATCATGTAATTTTTTCGCTGTATTACTAGCTACCATTCTACCACAATTTTACAATTATTTCCCGTTCTCCAACCCTTCCTACTCACATTTTAACCCCACTCCATTAGAAATACAGACAGTTGTAAGATAGCAAAGAAAGTCTCACTCTCTTGCCTGTTGTCTCTCGATGATAACGGACACTCTCTCTTGACTGCTGACTGTTGCTAGAAACAGTCGTCCTCTCTTTCGTCTGCTGAGTCCTACTAGGCAGACGTATAATCTCTCTATCGCTTGGTATATACTTACCACGCTTTTTCTCCACTCTAATTATCTCTCTCGCTTATAGTTACGCGAAAAATACCGCAAGTACTATTTTAAATCGTGTACAGACGCAAATGTGCTATATCTCGTGTGATCTCAGTGTTAGTACCGCGAAAGACGTGTTCAGAAACCGGTAACCGGACAGTTTCCCCGTATGAAGAACAACCGCGACTGAAAGCCTCTAAATACCGCGAGTGTGTGTATGTGCAGCAGAAGAATTGGTAAGACTTTGTATAAACTTAATTTGCTATAATCTGTATAACCTTTTACCACATATCCTAATTTATTTGAACCAGCCCTATGTAATACAGTCCTCATTTACTGAAATTATATTTATAATTTCACATATGTACACCCTTTTTGTACAAGTGTGATTCAGCTTCCTATTATTCTGTAGGAAACTCTCATCAATATTGGTGTTTGGTTACTTATCTACTCGGGAGATATGGATTTGAAATGAAGAACATTAACGTTGAAAATATGAAAACAAGTTATACAGAGACAATTGTATCTCTAGAAAAAATGCTTACGACCGAAATATATTTAGAGATATTGCAAGAACCATGGATGTGAAGTAAAGAACATTCACCAAAAGATGAAAATATAAAAGCGAAATTTATAAAAAAAAAAGTAAGAAAGTAAGGGATTAACAACACTTTATTGGCCTATCTCATAGAAGAAAAGAAAATAAAAGTAAATTTGTACAATAATAAAATCCTTAATTTGTGTGAATTTTGCTTCTCGAATTGTGTGAACCCAGATTAATTTATTATTTTGATGATTACAGACAATTATTAGATATCTACGTTTTCATTACGTAGATATATAATTTCAGAAAACTGACTTTTAAGCACTTTTTCCGATTATTCTCTATACGTGACGGAGAAGCCAACGAGAAATTTAACATTATGCTTTAAGTGGTAATTTGCCGCATGAAAATCACTACTTAATAAGTGTAAAATATGTATTTAAATATACGGTTAATGGAATATTAAACATCCTTCTTTACATACCGCGTCTTTTTCATGCCTACTCCTATTAAGCTTGTCGTAGATTGGAAAAGAACAGATACGCGATTTACAATAACACGTTAGATACGTATACACTGCCTATGTCCGTTAGCCAAATATTCTATTTGGAATATTTGGCGTTGGTCACTCATAGATCTTCAAAATTACTGGCTTATTCTATTTTTAATGTAACCAAACAAATCATCTTGATTGATTTGAATGCTCATAATCAAATTGTTTTTATTTGCTGGGCGATTAAATAACATTTGAGGTTATGTTACGAAATGAGTAGCTTTACCAAATTTACTAAATTATTGATATTTATTCCAAAATGAGAGATATTTCAGAAGATCTGTATAACATACAGATATAACATAACATACATATCTGTATACAGGTTTAACGTCGAAATTATCCACAGGCCTTAGCGGACCAAAGAAAATTCATTTAGTTCAAACATCTCGTCTTCTTCCTCGCATATCGACTGCTAATCCACGATTGACTGTGTGTCACAGCAAGTTAAAAAATAAATGGTGCTGCCTTTCAAAAAATACGGTTTTCTAGCTTACCGCCTACGAACAGTACTATGTCTGAGAGTCGAACAAAAGCAAATTTGCCGTGATTCTTCTTCTTAGAGTGCCTGTCCGTTCCGTCCGTTGGGGATCATTCTGGCTATGATGATTTTATTGGTTGCTATACGAAATAGCTGTGTTGAGGTCTTTCTATACCATACTCTCTGGTTAGCAAGCCAGGATATTCTTCTTCGTTCTGGGGCCCTTTTTCCTTCAATTTTACCTTCCAAAATGCATTGAAGTAGCTCGTATTTGTCTTTATTTCTCATTATATGTCCCAAGTACTGCAACTTACGGCCCTTCATGATGTTGACCTAGTACTTCTTCATTGGTGACTTTTTCTGTCCATGGTATCTTCAGGATCCTTCTGTATAAACATAGCTCAAAAGCCTGAAATTTGTCGTGATTGGGCTAAACAATACCTCAGTTGTACAATTGACATTGACTAGCAGTCCGAATGAATGAGTCGAGATTTCCGAAAGCAGCGTGGAATTGGATACCAGCCGAGAGGAGGAAACGTGGAAGATCCGAAACAAGCTGGGGAACCAACATCGAGAAGGCAATAAGCGAGATAAACTTGACCAAGATATGCTTTAATAGAAAAATTTGAAAGATCTGTCATTGTTGGGCAGAGCTTATATTATACCAGACGTGACGAAGCCCCGAGGAATATATGTAATAAGTCAATTGACTGCGATATTTAACCGTTGTAGAATAGACGAGGTAGAATAGATTTCATAAAAAACACGATATTAAACACAGACTGAGGTGTCTTGAAGATGCCAGTATGAAAATATAATCCTTAGAATATTTTTTTTCTTCCTTAACTTTTCCCATTTCAGCGGTCGCTGTTCCTTACTCTTCGTCGCCACTCATTTCTATCCATGGGGCCTTCGTCTCTAAACATTTCTCTCTCATGTCCTCTGCCACACAGTCCTTACATCTTCTCCTCGATTTTCCTCTACCTCTTCTTCATCACCAAACCATTGCCGTCTTTGTTCTTGAATCTTTTATGAGACTGTAGTCACCTTGGCTATTTCCCTAATTAAGTCGTTCTTGGCCCTGTCCTTCTAGTCATAGTTAACATCCACCGTAACATTTTCATTTCAACTACCTCTATCTTCATTTCCTGAATCTTCTCTACAGGCCACCCTTCACCGTCGTATACCAACGCAGGTTTCACCACACTCTTGTATATCTTTCATTTTAGCCCTTTATCCTTTTATTTAGCCCCCAATTTATGATCACAGACTACCCCGCTCATTCACTTCTAGTTAAACTTACTCTTCCTAATTATTCTCCAAGCAATTCCATGTCCCCAACCATTCCTCTTCCTCCCAACAATATATACTCCGTTTTCGACCTGCTTATCTTAAGTCCTCTCTCTTGAATAGCCCATCTCCAACCCTCCTACTTCTCCTCCAACATTTCTTTGCGCTCCTCTACTAACACGACATCATTAGCAAAGAGCATTGACCAAGGAACCCCCTCCCTTAGTTTCTCTGTCAGTACATCCATAACAAGATTAAACAGGTAGAGACTAAGTAAATAGTTTTGATGCCAACCAATTGTCACTGGAAAACTTTCGGTCAATCTGACACAAGTCCTTACTTTGGTGTACGGTCACTCATACATATCCTTCACGAGCCTACGTACTTCTCAGGAACCTATTTCGCTCGTGTCTAAGGGCTGTGTCGAACTCAAGATCTATACATATCAAATGTAGCTCTCTTTTGTTCTCGCCTTATTTCTCTATCAACTGTCTCAAAGCAAACAAGGCATCCGTTATTCTCATTCCTGGCGTAAACCGAAACTGTTTTTCTCCTATCGATATCTCTCTCCTTAACCTTCGTTCTACAGTTCTCTCCGAAATTTTCATTGTGTGTGACATTAATTTTATTATTCTATAGTTACAGTCTTGAATGGTCCCTTTATCTTCATGTAATGATACCATCACACACTCTCTCTCTCTCTCCATGTATTGGTTATCCTTTTTTCCTCATATATCCTACTCATCATTTTCCACAAAATATCAACCCCTTCCTCTCCTAGAGCCTTCCAAACCTCCACAGGTATTCCATTAAGCCTGCTTACTGCCTTACCATTCTTCATCCTATTTAACGCCTCGACAACCTCGTTTCTGGCTATCTTTGATTATTAAAACATAATCCTTAGAATAAGGTAAGAAAATATTATAATACAATTACTAACTCGAAGTAAAACCACAAAATTGTAAAAAATCCTTATTGTTTAAAACATTGGACGCGTTTCGACATATCTGTCATCCTTAGCTATAAATTTAAGAAAAAGTAGGTAAAGGGAGTATAATTAAAATAAATAGGCTAGGTTATCAGCGCCATAGGAGATAATTGTACAATATATTAGAAATATACAAAATCATTTACTATATTCAATGGCAATCATCTCCAATATTAACCTTCCTATCGGTCATTTCGGCTACTCCGAAGAGGTCCTGAAAAAAGCTCTTGAGGGTGAAACAGCTGGAATAAAGGTAAATGGAGTTCCCATTAACAACATTAGATATGCGGACGACACTGTGATTTTAGCCGAAAACATTGAAGATCTTCAGAGACTGGTGACCAGAATAGCAGAGTATGGAAAAGAGTATGGTCTAACAATGAATGTCAAGAAGACGAAATTTATGAGAATTTATGAGAATATCGAAAACTCAAAGAAATAACGAGAGTCTTCTAATAAACGAAACCAACGTCGAACAAGTGGACAAATATGCATACCTGGGAACAATGATTAACTCCACAAATGATTACAATCAGGAGATAAAAATAAGAATAAAAAAGGCTAGAGCAAATTTCAACAAAATGAGAAGAGTTCTATGTACCAGGGATTTAAAACTAGAACTAAGAGTTAGGTTGGCGAGGTGCTATGTTTTTTCGACCTTATTTTATGGAATGGAATCTTGGACCTTGAATGCTACATCAATGAAAAAACTGGAATCATTTGAGCTGTGGGTGTACAGAAGAATTCTGAAAATATCATGGACAGAACACGTCGCAAACAAAGAGGTTCTGAGAAGGATGAACAAAGAAATGGAAATTTTAAATTCAATAAAAACAAAAAAATTGGAATATCTCGGACATATTACACGTGGAGAGAAATACATCTTGCTCCAACTGATCATGCAGGGAAAGATCCAAGGAAAGAGAAGCATAGGGAGGCGTAGAATGTCATGGCTGCGCAACCTGAGAGAGTGGTACGGATGTACATCAAATGAACTTTTCAGAGCAGCCGTCTCAAAAGTTCGAATAGCTATGATGATTGCCGACCTCCGCCGCGGAAATGGCACTTGAAGAAGAAGATCGGTCATTTAGGTCATGTGGTCGATATACCCGGCCCAGTAGAAAGAGATGCAGAGACTGATTTACGCCTGTGTTCTCTGTCACACTGGGGGAACGGGCGTGTGTTGCAACAGTCAGTATATTTGCATAAAATGCCTATGCCTGCAGTGGGCAGAACATCTAGCCAGGGTAAGTGAGAGCTACCCTGCAGAACAGATTCTATTTAGCGAACTTGGACGGCCACGTCTAAAAGTTTTCTCTATCTCTATCTATATTATTTTCAATCCCTTGTTACAGTGTTCACTAATTTTTACAAATTCAGCTATCATAACTGTATCATATATACATCTACATTTGTTTTCGTGTATTCCGGTAACATTCGTTCTTAGCTTTGTTTAAAATACTGTTTTATTGTTTTTCATTTGTTATTTAATATCCACATCGCTACAGCAAATGAGTCTTGTATCGCCTTCGTAGTGTTTTTCAATCTTCCACTACAATTATCACAAATCTTGAAGAGATTGTTTGGTTATCTTATCTAAATATATGCATAAAATAACGTTCCAATGATCTCCTCCCAATGTTAAACCACAGACAAACAAACCGCATTACAATACAGAACAGTAAGTTGTTAACACCTTTATTTAATACTACTTTATTGTCTTTAATCAATGCAACGCTAAAGGAAAGTTATTTTAAGCCATAAGCAATAATAAAAAAGTGAAATTTTTATAAGATCCTTTGAAGATTAACATTTTATAAATATAAAAGTGCATTCGAATCAATTTTTAATCAAGCTATAGGGACCTTTATGAATAATAATCCGATTTTAACAAATCGTGAAAGTCGATAGATTTCATTTAATTCTCTATTGGTTCGTTCGAATTATACATATTTTATGTCAGTTTTATCATCGTAGAGAGTCTGTACAGATGTTTTTCTTTTAAATATCTTGAGATGTCTCACATGTAAAACACTTTTCATGATTACCGAATAGCGTACAATAGTAACAAATTTTTAAAAAGAGCGTTGTGTGCCAATATAACAAAATATAGAAGTATGAGCTCACAACACAAAATGTGTGAGACTTAATGCAGCTTGGCTAGCAGGGTATGCCGGAGAATGACCATTTGACACCCAAGGAAGGATTCGACCAATTTGCATGCCGGTAAGGTAACTAAGAATGCACGTGAAGAGTATAGAAACAAGGATACATGGATGAGAATAAGAATACTGAAAGCAGGATCTTACTAAAGAAGGTTTTGGGCGTCAGGAAAGTATCAACGTTTACTTGAGGTACTAATAAAACATATATTATGTACAACCCAATTTAAGTCTTAATTAGTTAGGAATATATATACATATATAGTTTATCTCCCTATAATTTGATATCCCTACGCACAGAAAAAGGTAATCCTCTCGCCTATTATGTACAGTTTAAAATTAAATTTGAATACAATAAAATCTTTAAATATAAAAAATATAAACTTCTCACCTATTACTTACAGCCTAACATTAGATTTGAATAATAAAAAAAAGAAAACCCGTACTCTCAAAAATTTATTCTACTTACTTACTGGGAAAGATATATACCCATAACTTCGGCTTCGATTAGGATAGTTACCCTAGCAAAAGAGTAAATATATTCTGACGGAATAGACCCCAAAAATATCGAAAATAAATAACTCTCGGGGTTAATGTGTAAACACTGACGTTACAAGGAGAGATTATGGAGCTATCAAAGCATTCCTTGATAATTAATGCCTCTAGGAGGTTATTGCTTATTCAAAAGATTTTAGTTAAATATACAACAAAAAAATTAATCTAACACTAACAAAAACTAAATTGTTGAGATCCTACAGCCGGTTCGGGCTATATCACTAAATGGTCTCTTGTATGGGACGGAAATGTAGGAGCCCACAACTTAATTCGAATTCTTATGGAAATAATCCAAACCTCAACTTAAATGGTTATTCTCTAATAATCCGTGTGACTTCAGATACCACCTGTGACTTTTGATACCCCTTGTGACTTATGACGGTTTTTTCAATGATGGTAGGTGGCTAAAAAATATACCCTATTATTTTTCGTTCGCGTTATGTTGGAAAGAAGAGAGATAAAAACAAAGTTTTTACCTTGTAGAAAGATAGATTGGCACAAAAAATGGACTTTGGACAGAAAAATCCTTATCTGGTTAATGACTTGTTGAAAATTTTCGTGACCTTGGATAAATTAAAACCCTTATATAGTTTTCGGAATCAAATACATGAATACAATGAATAAAAAATAATAAAATCATGAAATAATAATAAAAAAAAGTCATCAAATAATTATGACATAATAAAATCATATTAAAGATTTGCAACGAATATTACAAAATGGCTGCATATTATGGATAGTAAATTTCGACTTACCGGGCAATTATGGATCAAACACCAATAAAACAATCAAAATATTAATTCTTTCAATAATTTTTATTTATCTACTCGGCATGTAATATGAATTGCCTATCTCTTAGTAATTATAAAAATTGAAAGTATACGTTCTTATCGGGGATTCTTGTTGCAACAAACGTTTATTAATTTATTATAATGGTATAATGGTAATAATCAATTTTACTAAGTTTGTTTAAGAATAACATTCTTAATAATTAAGAATAATGTGTCTTAGAAAAAAGGATGCTGTGGCATGGCCATAATGGGAATTTTCTAAATGATAATCCACATTGTTGAAAAAATTATATGAAACTCTGTAAAATGAAACTAATTCTCTCACTTACACATAAAGCTCTGAAATACAGATCTATCATTGATCACATAACATGGATCAAAGTAGAAATATTAGAAAAAACGACGGAATTTTATATAAACTGCTACCACTGCTTAAAAGCTTAAAGCTTAAACCACACAGAAAAAAATGAGAAAATATTTATACACTAACCTAAAGAACATTGATACAACTCACATAAAGATATGGTAGAATTATTGTTAAGCTTTAGAACTCAGTCTAATGTAATCTGCCCACAAGTAAAGACTTTTTTGGAGAATTCATCAAGCAAAATAAATCAAGTAATTATTGACTGCCTTTTAATATTGACCGCACTGTCCTAACACGCCATATTGGATGAAAAAAGAATCACTATTATCAAAATTTACAAACTACTCCGTTCCATTCACAGTAAGGTATATCTTGCTTTACTGCTAGTACTTAAAAGAAAAATCACATGCAATCGCCGCTGATTTCAAAACTATTAACAAAAAAAATTAAAAATATTAAAATATACGTTTATTCAATTGAAACCCATCATTCACTCAACTCAACTTACGTTCTACAATGTTAGTTATGTAAACGTCACACTGTCTTGTCAGTTCCTATCATTTGTATTTGACTGCGATTTAAGTATTATGACTTAAAAATGGCACGTATTGTTAACAATCCGTCCAAATATGATCAGCGTGCGGTTATTCAATGTTTTTGTGCTGAAGGTTTGCAATCATTGCAAATTCATACACAGGTGCAACGAGTATATGGAATCGCATATTTTGCATATACAACTATCAAGGAATCAAGGTGCCAAAAATTTATGAAAGAAAGAGCAGAGACGAATGATAAGCCCCGAGCAGGTGCATTGAGTAATATCAACAGACAGAAATGTGGTATTGCGAAAATTGTGGAATTGTCGAATTTCAATCATGCATTTTCAGAAAATGTTGGTGTGATTATAGAATCTGTTTATACACATACTGGGTTACAACAAAGTTTGTGTGCAATGGGTTTCTCGCCTTTGTAAGAGGAACAAAAAAGGTTGCGAATGGATTATCTTTACATCTCACGGAGTACAGGAAAAATGGTACTTTCTTTCGCCAATAATTGCTGGCGACGAATCCTAGTATCATTATTTTTTTGAACCATCCAGTAAGCTGTTATCCATGCAATGGAAACATGCAAATTCTCCGCCACCAAAGAATTTTAAAGTTCCAACTTTCTGTAGGTAAGGTCAATTGTTCAGTTTTTTTGCCCATGAAGGAATGTTACTCATAGAGTTTACAGAACCTAGAGTGCATATCATCCCAAACCTGTATAATAAAACTGTGAATAAGCTCCATCAAGCAATAAGACGAAAACGTACAGGGAAGCTCTCACGCGGTGTCTTCTGCACGACATTGCTTGACCTTATGTTGTCAAAGTGGCGAAAGAGACCCTACAACGAAAGAAATAGAAGATATTAAAGCATCCACCGTATAGTCCCGATTCATTATCTTACAATTTTCACATTTTAAGGCCACATAAAAAGGCAAAGGTAATCGTTTGCTGTCAAACGAAGAAGTTCAAAATGCTCTAAATTCGTCGAATAAGAGCCAATATTCAAAATTACTTTGTTTTTGATATTTTCAGCTTATGATATCCCGCCATTTATAGCGCGTATGGGGTTTGTTTTTATGGCTCGTATATGTCAATATCCTCTTATTCTTGATTCTTTTAGTACTTTTCTACTCTTTTTTTCGGCGATTTTAATTCGAAGGTGGGTGTATCTGAAGTCTCCTGAATATTTTTAATATTACTTGATTCTTCCTGTCATTTGTTATGAAGCTTGAAATGCTATTTTATTAAGAGAATATTATTTCAGGAAACGAAAGCGTTCTTTTTGTTTTGTTTGTGTAAAGACCGGGGAATGCTACATTTGGTCCGCTAAAAGTATAAACGCTATTGTATTTGTATTAGCTTAGAATCTGGCAGTATAATCTATCTATAAGTAAATATATAAAATCCTTTTAATTTCTCCAAAAAACAATTATTCTCTCATTTAAATTATTTTCAGATTTACCATCTCGTTATTCTGTTAAAATTATAGTAATATTATTAATCACAATAATCGAAGTAGTCATTAAAATTGACAATGTTATTATGGACCATAGTTTAATATGAAAATGATTTTTTACTTTATTGTCGTCCGTATCTTTTTGTGTTATTAGTATTTATTTTTGGTGCAAATATTTTTTAACAGTCTCATTGTTCCCTTGGTATTTTGGATTAATTTAACCTCGGATTGATTTGTAATTCAATGATGTCTCATTGTTTATTGTACCCATGTGTACAGTGTGTGAACAATAAAAATAATTAGCTAATAATGATATCATTCACCAAGGTAAGTTTAACGGATCAATAACTTTATAGATTCTAATTAATTATTATATTTAAACTGATTTTAGAACTTCAGTTTCTTCTGTTAAATACTAATTTTTCGAAAGTTGTGCAACCGTTCTTGAATTCTGGCCGCACAATGGGATTGTTCATCGTTTTTATTTAAGTTTTAACGGAATTGCATGTAAACAAGGCAAAAATCAAAATATCTTCAAAAAGGAAAGAAAATTAGTAAAATCGTAAAAAGTCAAACAGTGTTAATTCAAACATCACATGAAATGTTTTTTATTTACATCCACTACGTCACTGGCATTACAAAAAAACACAAAATTAGGCCTTGGTCGAGCATTAAATATTTTCTATGCCATCTACGCTTTCGAAGCATGGACAATCAAAAAAACCGATTCGAATCGGATAAAAAATAATGGCATTTGACATGTGGGTCTACCGTAGAATATTGCGCATACAATGAACCGCACATCGCACAAATAATTCAATACTAGAAGAACTTCAAATAAAAACTAGACTCACCACAACTAATAACCAAAATATACTAAGACATTTTGGACATATAACTAGACGAAGAGAAGGAATGGAACGAATGATAGTGGAAGTTGAAGGCAACGTAGCGGTCAAACGATCCAGAGGAAGACCTCCAGCACGATGGTCGGATCAAATAATGGGCATGTCTTATTCTCCCATGCAAAACAACACAGAGAGAAATAATTGGACGAATAATAATGGCGTCCTTACGAAGGAGAAAAGATAGAGGAGGAAGATGTCATGGAGAGTTTGTTTTGGTTACTTTATATTAGAGAGTTCGTTAGTTTCCACTCTAATAGTTGTTTTAGTCTATCTGTCATTGTTGACTCATGCTACATGGCATGAAATTTTCCATTTTGTCTTCATCATCATCAATCAGCCCTGAGTTGTCGATTGTTGAACATAGGCCTCCTCTAGACTTTTCCATCTGCTTCTGTTCTGAATCGAAATGAACAGAAGCATTTTATCTTAATTAGTTTTAATATAAAGTTTTGTTTCTTCTAATCCCGTTCTTCTGCGAATCTCCATGTGGTTATCATCACCATAAAAATAAGCAGAGTTAGCGAGAAACTCAAAACAAGACAAAAGTAATGATGGCCGGTATAACCAACAACAACAGAACAGAAATTCAGAACCTTGATGGATATAAACTAGTTGAAAGTTTCATTGCAGCAGCACCGTCAACAAGAATGGAAACTGTGAACAGGAAATTATATATGGGTAGAACCGCTATATCCAACCTCACTGAAATGTGGAAAAACACAAACCTAACAAAAAACTCTAAGATCAATCTTATACGAATATTGGTTTTCCCAATATTTAGGTATGTCTCTGAAACATGGACCAAATGAACAGCAGATAGGAAATGAATTGATTCATTTGAGATGTGGTGCTGGAGAAGAATGACTCGAATTCCTTGGACAACCAGAAGAATAAATACATCTGTTCTTGATGAGTCTTATTTTTCTTGCTTTTTTGATAGTTTCTATTTAACTAGAACAGCTTATCAAGTCCTATTTGTTTCAAAAAGTTTCATTATATCTTGCTTATTCATGTTAACGTGCTCTACCTCACAGAATCTGTATTTTGCCTCATCTATTTACTTCAAAGATTTTTGGTGCTTTCTTAGTCGACGATAGCATGTAAGTATTCCTATTTTGTTTCTAATTAATGTAATTTTTAAATCTTCTATAGGTATAACTCCCTAAAAGTATTTTTGATTGCCTTATTCCTTGCGATTCTTCCAATGTTTGGATCTTTACTTCTCTTACGATTTTTACCAGCAATAAGTTGTTTTAATAAATGTGGTTTTGCACCTGTTTTTGCTAATTCGTCGGAAATTCCGTTTCTCTCCACTCCGGTATATCACGGAGTCCATAGGAGGGTAACTCCCTGCTTACTTTAATTTTACTAAGCAATTCCTTATCACTTCGGAGCTGATCCCTTAATTTCAGTTCTTGGATGACTGCTTGAGACTATCAGCATTATGACAATGTCCTGTCCTCGATATTTTTGGTCCAAGATTAATTGGACGTATCATCAAATAGCAATGACAGGAAGACATGGAAAACAGTCGTGATAACAGTAACGACACACAGCAAGTTATAAATGACAGACGAATAATCCACCTCGCCCAAGAATAGCATTTTGAACGCCATGACATTAGCTATAATCCCTAGGGATTGTAGCTTTATTCATCATTCACGTAGATATTTAGTCTTATTATTAGTATTATCTATTAGCTTTTAAAATTTTCTATATGTGATATAGACAAACGATCGTAGAAACATATTATGTCATTAAACCTAATGTGTATAATATACACGAATATCACAGTGCTTGATATCCGTATCCATATTGGTCATCAGATTGGCCCATCTTTATATAGTATGTGCTCTACATTAAAATATTGTTCTTGTTCAATTTTTTTTACAATACAGAGCCACACAAATGTCAGTTTTAAAACCATTTAAGGATCCTAAAAATCTAATTGGGGAATAGGTAAAATATTATTAAAAATAAATCTAAATAATACTTAAAATACATTTTTGATATTTATTGACATTGCTTTCATTGTTCCCAGCGATGTAAAAACAAAAAAAAATTGATAAATACAAAGTAGTGCTTTTTGATAAGGTTATCAGCATAGTCATTTATTTTCTAATTATATAATTGGAACTGCCAACGCCAACAATAAATCATAACATTTATACGCAGCTTCTGCGATAACACAATCGGCAATAACAATGATTCGGGTAAACATAATTCTCTTTGTAATATATCTTATTCCAGTCCTGTTCTTAATTTAGTCAACAAAATCGATTTTAATTCAGATATCTGGTGCAATTTCGTAAAACGTGACACCGTTGCTTGCCCCCATCCCCTTGCCGTCGGGGTAGATGATCTTTTCCGAGGGACGGAGGGCGATGAAGCGGTACTATGCATGGCATGCTGCACACCGAATGCAGTTCGGCAGTTCGCACGGTGAATTCAAAACCGATGGACGGCTTTTTATGTAATTGTGGGATGTAAACAGTGAACAGTGGTATAGCTTACAACGCCGACAACTCAACTCGTCGTACATAGGAAGGATACGGTCTGTGTTTTCGTGAAAGTGGAGTGATTTGTGTATTTTGTTTTTGTTTACGTGCCTTTCTGTGGCGTATGATTGTGCGATTGAGAAACACATGGATGCGTGGTAGATGAGCGCGCATGTAAAGAAGAGTACCCCGCGTCATTAATCGCGCGGTAAGTTGTTGCCCGCGGTGTTGCCAATCTCCATTATAATTGGACAATGTGGAGATGTAGGTAAGAAAAGTTTCTGTCCAGCCGCTATTACATTACGGATTTCCTTTATAGTTTGCTCTTAATAAATCAACAAAATAAATGTTCAGATGGCAATATTCATAAATCTTTATTTACTTTGTAACTAATGGGTCGTTGACTTTTAGTATTCTTATTTACATTCAGTTTATGACCCACAATAAGGTTATAATACAATTAGATAATCTACTTTTATTACATTATATCAGATTTTGCAACTCACTATGAAGATATTTGATATTTTTCGAATACCTAGTATGAAAAGACAAGGTAAAAACTTGAATTCCTTTTAAAGTTTCTAACAATAGATTAGGTAAATCTACCTATCTACATCGTCTCTTTGTACCTACAATAACGATAACGGTCGCTGAACTTGAAAATGATTTTACTGGCTTTGGCCACCGTATTGGGTATATGGTAAATATATATTACTTACGGTGATGAATTGCTTTTGGAAATTATGAAATAAAGGGTAATACGAACATAAATACGAATTTGAATTACAAGACTGTATGAAAAACGTCAAATTGTATATACGTAGAATATGTAATAAGTATATAAAGAATTATATTGAATGGTAGCTTAATAGAGATAACCGTAACGAATTAAAGAAATAGATTCTACTCTCATATTACCGTTAGAGCCCTTTCAATTTTTGAAATCAAATTCAAAATTGTGCTTTTATCCATCTCTAGATTTTGCCTAAGCCGGTCACTTTGGTTTCTCATTTAATTCAGTGTTGCTTTTCTTCAAATATTTTCTTAATATTTTATTTACAGTGGGTTACAAATTTGTTTGTCCTTGTTTACCTGCGGTATTATTTGTCCTTATTTTTAATCAGTCTGAACTGTAGTCAAAGCATTAATCTCTACAATTTTTAACTTCATACAATAAACTACTTTATAAGAATTGCTTTTACTTCCATGTTATATGCAAAATATTATTTGTTTTAGCAGTGTCTGTCATGGTATTTACATAGATGTACAGTCTGAACACAAGCGTGACGGAAAGAACTAGTATAATTCTTCCCTCTTATTTCTTAGGCAAAACCTGGACGTGTACAAAGTTATCATTTTATAGCCTCCCATAAAATTATTAAACCCTCCGAGATAAACTGTCACCGGCATCCTTGGGAGACCCGTAAACTGATCACCTCACTCATCACCGACATTTTTTCCCCAAGGCGCTAGTTTCTAATGTGGAAGATTCTATACCAGAAATAGTCCCCAACTTCGTTATTTGATTTGGTCATATTCGGTCTAACTGTCACCGGTTTGGCGTTATTTAACTTTTTCGTAATAATAGACGATTTTGGAGACTTGGTTAATTCAAAATATCTAAAAACAGGTAAGGCTAAAAACTTCATAGAAGACGAAAGAAACTTAATTTTCTACACGCTTAAAGCCCTACAGTTCATGGCATCATTGGTGGGAGGTAATTAGCACCTTATTTATTATGACCTAATGCATCAAAATGCTCTAGTCCAGTTTCCTGGCTTTTAGGCACGGTCAAAGGTCATTTTATGGTCTTTTCTGCCACTAGCCGAAGGTAGGCCAGTAATCAATTTGCAAATCTCTCCAGATATATTTTAAAATACTGATTTTTATTGCGGTGATGAGTTTGTACTATCTAAAGATGCATTTATGCTAATTAATGATTTACGGATACCCGAAAGGGAGGACACTTGTATAACTTCGTTAGATATATTATTCTTGGAAATAGGACACTTGTTAATTATTCTTTCTTCTTCTTCGTTTGCCTTATCCTTTAAGACATTGGAGATCATCACGACCTATTTTACTCTATCTGTAGCAGTTCTGAAGAGTTCTATTTTTGCTTTTCCACTCTTCTTCTTCTTCCTTCTTGTGTGTATGCTTTAAAGCCTGTTTCTTCTTCAATATTAGCCTCCTAAATTGTTTAAATTATCGCACCATCTTTTTCTTGGTCTGCCAATACTCCATCGTCCATTTGGTGATTTATTTCGTGCTATTCGTACTATTCTATCCTCTGCCATTCTACTAATGTGTTCGTTCCACTCCTGTTTCCGTCTTGTCATCCATTCATTTATGTCTTCTATATTCCATGCTCTTCTTATATTTGATCTCTCCCTATCCAACAGACTTTTTCCTGATATTCGTCGGAGTATTTTCATCTCAGTTGTTTCTAGTGGTCGTCCCGTTTTAGATGTTTCAGGTATTGTCTCCGCCGTGTATATTGATATAGGTCTAATTTGCTGCTTTATAGATTCTTGTTTTTGTGTCTTGTCTTAGGTGTTTGTTTTTTCAGATTGTGCCATTAAGGATCCCGCCGCTTTACTTGCTTTTAAGCTTTTTTTGTCATACTTCTTCTTCAACGTCTCCGTAACTAGTTATATCTATTCCCAGTTTATTATTTTCCCGCCAATTTCGATTTTACATCGTAGTGGGTATATGTTGTCATACATTTGGTTTTTTCTGCTGATATTATAATATTGTATTTCTTGGCTGATGTATTGAAGATACTATATGTGTTAATTTTTGGAGCTCGTCTTTTGTCTCGGCGATTAATGAGGCGTCTGCATAACATAATATTTGGAGTTTTTTGTTCCCCATTCTGTAACCATGACCTGTACGTACTGCTTGTATTATTTCATCCATTATTATATTAAAAAGAAGTGGGCTTAACGAGTCACCCTCTCTGACTCCGCTTTGTACTGGTATACACTGTGTTAATTTTCCATTTATCTTTGCCTGTATTCGCTTATGTAAGTAGATGTTTTCGATGGTTTGTATAATATTGATTGGTATGTTTCTTTTATACAGTAGGTGTAAGACGTTTTCGACTAGGATGCGAACGAAAGCCTTTGTCAGGTCTTCCAGACTTTGTCAGATTTTCCACTCCACTGGTTTAAATTTTTCAACCAGGACGTGTGTTGTTTCCCCGGTCCTCTTTTTCCGCTTTTCCTTTAAAGTAGATTGTTTCGTCTTCAATTCTGTTCTTACTGAATCATGATTTTTGATTTTTTTTGTAGTCAAGCCATTTCATATCTTTCGCGGTATTATTCTGTATTATTCTTATATATCTTAATCTTAATATCTCCTTTATTCGTTATTTGTAACGTTCTTATTAACTCAATTATTCTTTAATATTTGTAATTATTTTTTAGTTCTATTCCGTTCCCCCAACATTTATACCAATTCATCAGATAAATTGATTTAACATCATACATCCCAATTTAAATCTTACAAATTTTACAAAGGAAGTGACTCATTTGTATATTGTTAATTGAGAAATCATAGTAACATTAAGTACATATTCAACTCACCATAATATTTTATTTCTGTAGATTATATCATGAACTTTAATAAGATCAGTACATATAGACCACGCTTTTTGTTGTCCTTCAAAATAGTTCAATGATTCATTGTTATGTACTTTCCGCAATGATAGCTGTAGTTGTCTATAATTGTCGTTATAGATAATAATATTAATTCACCATAGATTCATAATTTCCTTTCTATTACATATTATGATGATATGATTATTGAATATCTAACCATTTTACTTAAAATATTAATAGGAAGCGGTAAATCCTTTTACATTATTAACGAGAAGTTTGAAGTAGAACTTATTGTGTCTAAATGTCAAAAAATGTTCAATTCTGTTCTGACAATGTTTAAATACCTAATAGGTAAGTACTTATTGGGCTTTTCTTTTTATGTTACTCATGTTTAATTCTTAGATTTTGTCAATTTATTATAATTTTTTTTTAATGTATAATTTCTAGTTGATTCTACTTGTCATTCAGCTATTTTCTGTATATTGTGTCATTGTCTGATATAGTCGTCTCATATTGTGCTTTATTTTGATTTTATTTATTGTAAGCCATCCAGCTTGACCTTAATGCTAGGTGTTGTTTCGTTTCTTTTTGCTGGCTCCGTTATTTACAACATAAGAACAGAGTATTGGTCCAACAAGTTCTTAAGTACATTTCCGTAACTAATAGTCCTTTTAGTTTGCTGTCCTAACATAGAAATGTGTACGTATGTCAAAATCAAAAATTTTTTGTACATCTTTTTAACGGTTTTTGTTAACTTTAAATTACAATATTTGGGACCATTTGAAGTAGTGACCTTAGCTCAGATGATCATTGTTTCATAATAAAATCACTTTTGTTAATAAAATCAGCGTTAATGTACAGGTTGCTTTATATTGCCACGTTTTCGAGATGTTAGACATTTAGCTTAAATCTTTAAGATGCCATAAAATAGTCAACAAACTTAAAAGTGGCTCAGAAAGCTATGGTACGGAAAATGCTCAACAATAAACTAAGCGATCGCAAATCCAATTAAAAAATACGAAAACGATTAAAAGCTACAGATGTAAGTAATCCAAAGGATCGCATGTTAAAATGGATCTGGGTAGAATACATGAAAGAATGGAAGACAATCGTTGGATCAAGCGAATTGTTGAATGGCGACCAAGAGCAAATAAGAGAAGTAAAGGCAGACTTAAACTAGATGGACAGATGATATCAAGCGAACGGCTGATCATGAGGGAGGCTTAAATCCGACGATGCATGGAATAGCTGTTGATAAAAGTGATATTGGTACACAAGCACGAAGTAAACAACAACGCATGGCAACTTCTAGATTGTAGATTTCAAGGGGGTCGTTCCGCGCCGTAGATTTTTCACACATGTCTATACACAAGAGATCTGTGTTAAGTCCAACAAATATAGGTTTCTAAGAAAGCCTGTTAGGGCCAGTAACCCTTACTCCTATTACCACGAGTTCAAATAGAAAATATTAAATTAGGTGGTTCATAAAAAAATTGTAAATATAAGTACGAGCAATTCGTACAACTACGACATTATTAGCAGCAAAAGCAATAGGTCTGACCACTTACCAATTATGTAGGTTTTCTTTCGATGTAAGTAGCCCAGGTACTTAACCTTGTCTTGCGTCTCTCGGTGAAGAACTCTGAAGATGCGTACTTAGTGGTATCGTAAGGAATTTGGATGTGCACTTCTGTGCTTCTATAATATAGAGAGTGCTTTTTACTAGACGCGGAAACTTTAAAGATATTTAAAAAGAATGAAATTATCGATTTAATAAGGTCATATTATACTAAAAAGTATTAAATGATAAAAATAAACTACCTATTTACGTAAAGCATTAAACAACTTTTCCAATCACCTCCTGTACTTTTGATTAGTATAATTAGTAATGACACCTATTGTGATTTAAGCGATTCGGTTTTGTGTTAACTCACTCTCATTCATGACCTTTAGTGGGGGTTCAAAATCTTGTTATGCAAACATAATGTTTGTGTAGATCCTAATGAATTGCGTTGTTCCAACGCTTAAAATCTCCAAATCTTCAGTCAGATCGCCGTTTAAGATACTGAGTCTGTGTTAGCCTTAAGTCACTTTCTAGAGCGATTCTTCTTACATGTATGTGTAAAGTCTGTAGGTCTAGCATTACTTCTAAAGCTGCAGTCAGGGCACAATCTCATTACATCCTTAATTCCTACACAAGCTAGTCTTTGCTGGGTATCATGTTTTTACTTCAGTTTCCAAATCAGATAAGAATTCTGCAAGTCGTTTATTTACATCTGACTACTAGATATTAGTGATGTAACGAATGTCAGTTTTTGAACATTCGCGAATGCGAATATATGCCACCGATATTCGCGAATACGAATGCGAATGCGAATATTCCGTTTTTTGTTTAATTTGGCAATTTTAATTGTCTCTGGCACTGCCGGCAGTCTCATTTGCGTGAGGTGTGTAGTTAGATACGTTCAGATAAATTTAGTAATTCAGCAATTTTCAGAACAAATATACAAATCATGTACTGTATTACATTACAGTGTAGTGTACATTATAATATGTATCTTGTTCCGAAAATTGCTGAATTAATACATTTATCTGAACTTATCTAACTGAAGTCGAACTGTTTATGTTTGTTTGTTTAAACTCTTTACATAAAAACACATAGACTATTTTTAATTTGTAGTTTAATATCTCTTAGGCGTTTTCAAGATGATTGTCTAAAATTAAAAACTTTTGGATAATAAAAGTTTCAGAGAATAATTTGGTTTTGTTTGTTTACACTGCATCATTTATTTTTTGTTTTCTAATTTTATAGTTTTCTTAGCTTGTAAAAAGTGAGTTTTCTTAATAAAAAAGCTGAGAAGTGAATGGATTTTTATTTTATTAACCTAGTCTTCAAATCATGTTTTTTTCTTATACATTTTTATATTCGCAAAACATTCGCACAAATTTCGCGAATGCGAATGCGAATATGCAAAAATATGCGAATATTCGTTACATCACTACTAGATATTATTCTCTATCTGACTGTCGTACCGTTTAAGTCAAAATTATCCATATCAATTGAACAACACTGTTTGTCAATATAGAAACATTTTATTTAGTATACTCTGAAAACATTAATATTCTTTTCCGTTGAACAAAGTTTCATTCAAATTGTGTAAATTACATCACCTATTTTACATATACAACAATTCGTACTTTAGTACTATGTGTATTTTGTTTATTGATAACAATGAATTCTTGTATGTGACAATAATTTACCCAACCACGAGCAAATTTTGGAACTCTTGAGGTAATAGTGTAGCTTTATTTTCTGTTTTTTCGAAGATATGACTTATTAGAGAACGAGATCTCTACGTTTGACGTTATTAAAACAAGTTTTAATAAAATTAATTATTAATCATAGTCTATTTAATGCACAGGTCAAATTAATTATTGTAACATATCAATTATGTTAATTACCAATTCTTAATGGTACAAATCTAACGCTGGTGAATGAAGAAAAGTACATTGGGGTAATATTAGACTCAATGCTTAACTGGAATCAGCAGGTAGAAAGAATACAAAAGAGAGTGTTGACTAACCCTAAAGGGTATGAGTGGCACTCATTGAATAATGTGAAGTTTATAACCAAATATGTTATATTGGATTTATAAAATTATGGTAAAAATAACAATAACATGCATCAGTGATATTTTGGTGACTAAAAGTGCAGCAAAAAAGAGCCATTCTCAAATTAAGTAAGGTGCAAAGACTTTCTTGCCTTGGAATTATATGAGCTCTGATGAGCCATAGCCCTACTGGTCCTCCTTCCCTTGTATATCATTATAGGGAGAACGTTAGAATAGACTGTATTACTAAAGTACCTTTCCAGGGGACATCTACCTACGAGAGTCATCATCTTCAACTAGCCTATATATGTCCACTGCTAAACGTAGGCCTCCCGTAAAATTTTCCACCTATTTTTATCTTAAGCTTCTTGCATCAAATTTGTGGTGATTCGCTTTATATGATCCGTCCGTCTAGTCGGTGGTCATCCTCTGTTTTGAGGCATGGGACAGGTAAAATACAGTACTCAGGCTACAGAGTTACACCTGGTACACAGCAGGTCTAAAAGTGCAGAAGGATCTGATGCAGTAATCTATACTAGTGGTGGACAATGTTCTGTGTTTTATGTGATTTTTCGAGAAGTTTTTTAACTTTTATGTATTAAAAAAAAGGAAAATTGTGGATTTTCCACCAAATGGGATCCCTCTCTAGTAGAGGTGCTTTTTAAAACTTGACCATAGCTCTAAGGATGACTTTGCAAGCCGAAAGCGATCAGCTAGGAATTAAAAAAAGTTTAAACACTTCAAAAATACTTTTCTTTTCCACTCTTTTATTTGTCATAAGTGTGTACAAAAAACATATCAAGTCACAAAAAACATATCAAGTCTTTCTAATTTTCAAATAGATTTTTTGTATTTGCAGCTACCTCAGGGCATCTTTTTCCTACTTTTATAAACGTTCTCATTTTCCATATACAAAAAAAACCTGGCACATTAAGAGTTGACTGTTTAAAATAAACCGACACATATCACTTATCTATTTTCTGTGTTATACAGACAACGTATATTTGTAAGCAAGCATTAATATCCAAATTTAACATAAATCATTGTTGGGTTATAACAGATATGCTTTTTGCTCTGATGATTTTAATGTATTATCTAGTTATATCTATCAACCAGATATTTGTTCATATAAACATAATACAAATATATGACAATCTGGAAGGATATTCACGGCATCCAATTTTAAAAAAATTCTGTATTGACTTTACCTACATACTTTCAAAAAAATTTTAACACGTTGATTCCACATGCAATTGCATCTTATTCACAAAATCGTATTCACGATTTTAAAAATTTTATAAATCCGTATCCTTATCACATGTTTAATAGGCATATTTCATATAAAATACACCTTTTTTGTTTTTTTTTTCTTTTGCTTAAATAACCATTTATTTTAACAGGTTTTGCCAAGGTGTAAACATTTGAAAAATGTATTAGGGTAAAATTTGTCAAAAAGTGATTTATAATGAATCGTAATTTAATTTCTGAGTTGGATAGTGCAATAATTATCGCTTTAGTTAAAGGTCTTTTATAGCGGTTCGTGGCGGTAAGAGTGGGCGTTGACAAGAGTGATCACGGCTCACGGATATGAAATAAGTTCCTATGAAATAAGTTTCCATATAGAATAGAGCTGGCTCTGGTAGACCCCGAGTTACCAATGAGCAACAGAATAGATATATCATAATTTCCATTCGGAGCAATTATTCTATGTCTTTACCAGCCCTACAAAGAAACTTCAGGCTTGCTACGGGAGTCAGAGTATCGTTGGCTGCAATAAGAAGAAGAATTTTAGAGTCTGATTTGAGGAGTCGTCGTCCAATAAGAGTTCCTCAGCTACAACATAAACATGCTTTTTACACCGCCCCCAGTGAGCTCAAGAACACATACAGCTCCCTCAACAGTTTTCGAATTTTGTGCTTTGTTCGGACGAGACCAGAATCTGTTTAAAAAGTGATAGATAGCTGGCGAATTCGTGTTTGGCGAAAGCCAACAAGAGCTGCACAACTAGCTCATGCCCGTCCCATATTTCCTTTCGCTCCTTTTGGGCAGGTATTATGGCAGGTGGACGCACAGAATTGGTTGTTATTAACAGGACAAAGGGACATCACACAGATTCTAGAATCTCATGTTAGATTACGGCGAGGAGATGTGGGTGAAAATTTTGTAGTTGTGGATGATAACGCCCACCCATCTAGCGGTTAATTACTATCTTGAGACAGAACGTATTCGCCGTTTGGAGTGGCCTGCGATGTTTGAACTCCATTGAACATGCATGGGATGTGCTCTCCAGAGCTGTTCATGCCCGAAGGAATCCTCCTAGAACTCATCATGAACTTACAATTGCCTGTATAGAAGAATGGGAGAATATTCCACAGGAAATTATTGATCGGCTTGTTAGCAGTGAGCCCGAATCCATGCTGGAATCCATCGATGGTGGAAACACACCATATTAAAAATTGTTAAATACATTTTATTTAGAAAAATATTTTCTAGTCTTTATTTTTTTATTTATTATAGAAACAGTATCTCTTTTAAAACAAAAAAATCTGTCAACGTTATATATTTTTTTATAAATGATCTATAATAATAGTTTCTGAAAATAATTAATAATAGCGAAAATTTTAGATGAAAGAAACTATGTGTATTAATAACATATCAGCCCATACAATTCAATATAAATTAATTAATACATATATCTCAGTGTCTGATGATTTATACGAAAGATTTAAAAATAAAACAAGTAGCAATGAAACACCCAAGATATTGCAACCCATACAGAAGTGTAATACCCGCTTTGCTTACAAACAACAAACCCAAAAAAATTTACAAAGGTAAATGTGCCAGTTGTTCAAAATTTTACATTGAACTAACACGGAAAATAATTTAAAACGAATACCGAACCACAAAAAGTTAATGGATTCAATACAAAAAGACTGACACCACATTTATATTTCATATTGTTCTACAGCTAGATTTATAATTGTAAAAATCACGATGTATTCATAAGCAGCAGATCACATTTAAAGAAGAACTTTATTAGGTACTAAATTAAATAACACCCAAAATTTCTTAAAGAGTAAAAGACAAATAATTGTCAATAAAAACCAAATATCAACTAAGAGAAACCTTGGGGGCGACACGAAGACTGTCATGAGTTAATATTTTGGGAACATTTATAAAAACGACAGTTTTCCGTAGTTTCTATTTATAAATGTAAGCTTAGATAACCTTACCACATTTTGAAGAAACCTGAATAGACAATAATCATTCTTCTCCTCCAAGATGCGTCTCAAAACAACATAAACAATCATCGGAAGTTGTTTTAGTATAGCTGACAATTCTGACATTGCTCCAAACGAAACGTTTAACTTGACTTCCTAACGGCCTAAGCGAGCAATCGATACGTCGTATCCACTACGAGTATTAATATAAGAGGAGTTCATTCAGACTATTAGCCCGAAAATATTAATAGAACCGCGAGACGAAAATAAGATTAAAAAATAAAACAATGAACTGATTTAGGATAATCTTACAATTTCGCATGGTATTTATGATACTAGAAAGTAATCCAAGCGTCTGTAAAAATAAACAATTACATGTGAACGATCTTATCAGACAGAAACGCATAAGGATGAATTTGTACGGTAATGCATCTCTATCTGTAAATGAAATTCGCCTCTGTTTGTTTTGAAAACGTTCAAATAATATATTTTAACAAGCAATTTGTGAAATAAAACAGTTTTTAAACATTTTCACAATGAATATTTTATATTTTGAGAATAAACCACCATAAGTGTAATTACAATTACATGTTTTTGTTTTGACCATCCGATTTTCAATAGGAAATTGTTCTCAAAAAATTAAATTCTAAAAATTGATATAAGTACCTTATAAAATATTGTTGTTGTTAAACCAAAAAATATGTAATCGCAATTACAATCTGTTTTTTGTATCTACTGACGCTTGAACTTTACTTTATTCAAGGCAGCAGAAGATAGGACACAGAGCCGGACTGGCTCAAAAAAAGGCGCCAATCTTTACTCTAAACGGAAGGCCCCTAGCTTTTTAAATCAAACTTTTTGAAATCCTAATGCATCAAGTAAATCAATATTATTTGTGAGTTTAATTTTAATTTAAATCCATAAACTTTAATATTGGTCAAGGCGAGGAGTTTCTCACTGTTAATTATACTCTTTTGTACACCCTGGATACTCCAATAAATGTTTAAAAAGTGTGATTATTTTTCAACTGCTTCTACAAAAGAATGTACTTGTTCAAAACATTTGAGGAAAAGATGGTGATTGGTAGTCGATAGAATTCTCTTTCTGAATTTATTTAGATTTTTGTATTTTATGATTCTATACCTATACTGCCCTCGTAAGCAAAAACGCAGTATCTACACAAGATATTAAACAGAGAAAAATTAGGTTGACTTTGCAAAGCTGTCCTGATTTTAAAAGTTACTCATCTAGAAGGTTTTTTTATTTTCTTCTTCTTCTTCTTAACCTTCTGTCGTCCATGTTTGGACATAGGGCTCTCCCAACTCCTTCCATCGGTCTCTATCCTGAGCAACATATTTCCAATTTGTTCCGGCTATTCTTTTAATATCATCAACCCATCTCCTCTGTGGTCTTCCTCTTGGTCGTTTACTTTCGTAAGGTCTCCTATGTTGTATTGTAGTATTCCAACGTTGGTCTTTTTGTCTAGCAGTGTGGCCCGCGAAGCTCCATTTAATTTTGGCAATTTTTGTTGCTATGTCCTCGACTTTTGTTTTGGATCTCACCCAGTCGTTCCTCTTTTTATCTGACAGTCGTATACCTAACATTGCTCTCACCATTGTTCTTTCTGTTGTGGCTAGTTTATTCATGTTTGCCTTGGTTAGGGTCCAGGTTTGACATCCGTATGTCATGATAGGAAGGATGCATCCTTCCTTTTTTTGTTTTAGTAAGTTTGAATTTATGAAAAACTTTTTCATAAATTCAATTAAAAAGTGTTTGATAAATATACAAAATGTTTCATATTTATCAATAAAAAAAGCAGATACTGCGTTAGTGCTAACAATTTAGGACTTCTTCTTAGGTGGTTTCATCATTTCCGGATGACTAAGGCTTCGGTGTTCCTATTATATTCTTGTACCTCGGAAAGCTAGGTAGTAGATTCTTTCCGAAGATAAGGGTAATAAAACCAATTTTTTTCCTGACACCTGGAGTCCTTATAATTTAACATAACAGGCGACTAAATAACCCAACCAGGCCCGTAATATATATTACTACGCTGGGTGAGGGCTTCGGCTACGATGTTCCACCGTTGTCCTGAAGTGGATTTTCCTGTGGTACTTATTCGCTTGGCAGGACATTTAAGAGAAGTACTCTCATCGCTAAGCACTACTTCGTGAACCACTGACAACTTGCGTTTCTTGATTCACATAGCAGATTCATGTAGTCCAGTTACCTACTACTGCGTCCACAATACTTACTTTCCACGCTGTAACAAGCGGTATCAGCTACGCCACAGCTTTATTGGTCCTGTATGAGCATCAAGGTGACCTGTTTAAGAGATCTATTTCCGCCGCAGACCAGCGCGGTGGTAAAGTTAGACTTTCTTCAGCTAAGGATGAAATGGTTATAATACTTTTGTTATCCCTAATAATTCGTTAGTAGTTGGTAGCCGTGAAACGTATGGCTATTCAAATATGGCTATAGATATATTTTCCAACGACTCCTATGCTAGATTATTTCTATGCTTCTTATTTCAGCTCTCTAAAAAAAAACAAGTATGATGAACGTTTGAACCACACTTTGAAAATTTACTGTAGATGGAAATAGTAAGATCAAATCGATGTTAGCATCCTCTATTAGGATGACCTAAATATTGAAATGATTAGTCACATATTGGGAAGGTAAGAGTCATAACAGTTACAACAAAACAAGTTATAACAAAAGAATCAGTACAACTCCTTTAGAATAAAAAACAAAAAATTAAAAGTTATTACCATATTATTTCGTTATTTTTTCAAAAGCTTCGAGCATATACAAACTCAATCGCTATCAATGCTCAGAGAGGGCGGGAGGGAGGGAGAGAGAAGGAGAGAGAGAGAGAGAGAGGGAGAGATAGAGAGAGAGAGACAGAGAGAGAGAGCGAGCGAATAAAACTACATGCTATCTCTGTCGCACCTCGTACCTAGCGGTTCGTTTTTTTTTTACAAAATAGTACTGGGGTTTGTGACCGATCAATGAGAGCGGGGTGTGAGAGAGGTAGCATATATTTTTATTTGCTCGTTTTCTCTCTCTCTCTCTCTCTCTCTCTCTCTCTCGCTCTCTCGCGATACTCTTCTCGCACGCGGGACATAAAGACTGCTCCTAGTTAGTATTATGCTCGAAGATCAAAACTTAATCATTTCTTCTATCACTTTATTCATTAAAGTATAAATATTTCTCTCCTTCGTCTATCTCATGGTTAATCATTCTTAAATTGAATTATTATAACATCAAGCGTCAATAATTATTAAATTTGTTAATTAACTTTTTACTTCAAATTATCATTCTATTTCAAAGGCCTCCGAGCGCCAATCGACTATTTATGAGTATTACTATTTTCTATTAGAAACCACCACCACTTTGTTACATCAATTGATGATAATTCGTAAAGCCGGCAACGCCGCCGATTGAACCGACTTAACCGTTTTCTACGTCGGTCTCCTCGGTACCGTCCACTTTTCTTTGTTTCCGATTAGTTACCTTGCCTTCCGCTGTTCCCGGCTAGGTTTCTTCTTTTGCCTCTTGTGTACATCGGGTTGTTGACACAGACATCGAAATGCACACAAAACCCATGCGGCTGCTTGACGTCAAAACAGAGTACTTTAGTGCCGCCTTAATAAACGACATTATATATCTCTTAGAAATATATTATGTTGTAGATTTTTTTCTTGCCTTGAAATTTATCGTGTACTTGTTTGGTTGAATAATCATTAGAAAATTGATAGATCAGTGCATGCTAAAAGGGGCAGAATAAGGTTTTCATTAATATTTAATTTATATTAACTTGTATAAAACAAGTTATTTTATAAATATAAACATCAACAAATGAATAAATATTTAGGAGCAGTGATAACAATGGAAGATGTAACTTTTTAAAGATAATTGTGATATACACGGGCGGACGTAATTTCGGCCGGAAAAAGAGCAGGTACTAAAAGCCGGTAGGTAAATTCGGCCGGAGGTTTTAAGTTGCTTCCTTATCTCATAGGTATTTTCGGCCGCAAATCAAATAAAATAACAGAATGCTTTATATTAAAATATTTCTTTATTTCAATAAAATTATTACATCAACTTATTTCTATAAATTAAGTAAACTATAAATTTTTAAAAAACGTTTTGATGTGATACAGATTTAACGAAATTAATTCTAGAAATATTGTCAGATCGAAGCATATTTACCATGTTTTCGATAAATTTTAGTTTGTTTTTTACTTGTTTGTCTTTAATTTTTGCTGGAATATTTAAATTTTTTATTTTTAAATATGCATCGATCTGACAATCTTTTAATTTTTCTATAAAAATAAATATAGAAGGGTGACTTGAATAAAAACTAGAATTAAAGTGCGAATGGAATGATTCGCAGGCATTTGTGGTTCTTTTAATTGATGGGTTTTCATATGCCCATATATTTGGTGGAAAATGAGATTCTGGCGCTATGTAGTTTTCTAATAAATAGTCTGCGTATTTATCTATAAGTTTATGGTCCGGTTTGTATGACATGAGATCAAATATGAAACAATCTTCAACTTCAGAGGGGTCTAAATAAGTTAGCCCAAAAGTATGAGTAAGCCATTTGCTTTCCTCGCAGTTTTTATCTTTATACATTTGGGTTAACCCTAATGATTGTATTTTCCTATACCACGCCTGGTGCAAGTGGAATCTACAACCATTTAGTTTGGTTTTGGGAAAGACAACTTTTAATGCGTTATGAATTGCGATTTCAAACTCCACAAATACCTCCTTCGGTTCAAAAACAATATTATAAAGTTCAAAAATTTTAGATTTTACCAACAGAAAAAGTCTCATATATGTGTCACTGGTCTTATTGGGCAACAGACAATACAAAAGAGGAACATAATGCCCATTTTCCAGTCCATGGATGGTAAATAACTGATAAAAATATTTTGTACAATAAGAAAATGTGCCATCCATGTAAAAATCTTTCATTTTACATAAACTTATTATATTTGTATGGCAAGAAAAAACAATGATATTATCAGCTGTGCTGTTAATAAACAAAAAATTTTCACCTGTTGTGGTTTTCGGTCCATAACTATCGAGTACAGAATGTACATCGTGAATATCCTTAGGCAGGGCTGGTAAGAGCTTACGGCGGCTGTTGTACAAATTTCTTCTTATTAGACTGACATCTATCGATGACAAATTCTCTGGCAAATGATTTGAAAGAACGCTTTTAATAATTTTTGAAGGTTTCTCCGATATGTCTTCCTCAGCTTTGCGCTTGCATGAAGTCGTCACTATTTTTCTCTCCAACGTAGTTTCATCGGACTCGTGGTTGTGGATTAATTCACTTCTAGTAACTGTGTATTCCGCACCAACAGTGTACAGTTTGGCTAAACATCTTAAATTTTTCTTTATACACCTCCAACGTACTTCACCACTTTTTAATACGTCCTGTTTACAAAACTGAAACTTTTCTACAACTAGTAAGTCACAACCGCGTGAACTCTTAATTACTGAAACAGATGCCATCGTATACAAATAATATATTTTATGCTTTCTATCGACTAGTAGCTTCAAGATAAGTTATAATACTGACTAGCTATAATAATTTTATACCTGTTATTTGTGAATTTTATACATTTAAAGGAATAATCTTAAGTAGGTACAACATAGTTATTAGAATAAAGAGATAAGTAAATTAAAGGTATTTCCGACAGGTACACAGGATTAGGTATTTCCAAATAAATACACAATTAATATTTTACAGAAACTATGAAGCGTAATTACCAATATTTTAATCTCATCGTAAAAATCAACCCCTCGGCCGAAATTACCCCTGTCATAAATGGTACCCCTTGATTTATGCAGGTAGGCCAAGGGATTACCGGCCGAAATTACGCCCGCCGGATATACACAAGTGTCCAGTTCGGTCAAATCAAATATTATCCATCCAAAAGAGAGCGGTCTGGATTCCGCTTTTATTTGCATTCAAAAGCACTCGCTCTGTGAAGTGTTTTGGGGCAGATAATAGTACTTGTCTCTTTAAGTTGGTTTTGCACTTTTTTTACACGTCCCTTGACACTTAGACTTTCATGATTTTGAACTTCTGGTGGCTTATGTTAAGCACTGTATTTGAAGTTCATTCTGTAACTATAGTCATCTCTTGACTATGCCATTAAATTTGCCGTTGGCTAAGATGACCGGGTCCCCACATAGACCAGAATGTAGTTGCTGAGTCTAGCTATCAGCCCATCCATGACCAGGTTACACAAGAGAGGAGATAGACGTTTCCTACAGACAACTTCTGGCTACCTATACTTAGCTCTTGAGCATGTAGCTTGTTTCGTGTATTCCTTTTACACGGAACTCTCTTGTGATTGCTTCGTAGGTCTTGTGAAATGCTCCTTCTATATCAAGAAATGCACCCAAAATCATGCACCCTTTTTTAAAACGTACTCCACACTTTTTACAAGATAAGATTTGTTCCCGATGCTCTAGACTAGTCTAGACGTTGAGGAGCAGCTTCTTTCCAGTTACTATGACGAAGGATGCTTACGATGTGGTCAAACACAAAACAAAAGTGATTTAGAATTTGAAAGAATGCATTGAATGCTAGTGTTTGTATATTTTTTAAATATTATAATTATTTTCTAATAAATGTTCCTATTTTGTTTAGGATTTGGGTTTTCTATAATTTCTTTTTATAATATATAAAGTATTTGCAAGATGATAAGCATAAGAAATTTTAAATGGGAATAAGCCACAATTAAAGGTTTTCCAAAGAGGAAATTGAAACGTCAATAAACGTACTTTAACCTTTAATTGTGGCTTATTCCCATTTAAAATTTCTTATGCTTATCATCTTGCAAATACTCGTAATTTGTCACTTAATCTAACCTATAAAGGCAACGAGCCTCCTTGCCCTGCAACAGATGTTATGTCTCGGCGACTTCCTTACAATCTGGCACTTATTTTGGCGGTTTCTTTTGTTGCCGTCGGGAGCATGTTAAGCTGTCACGTGTTGATCTCAAAAAAGGTTTAATCACCTATATTTTGGAGTGTCAGAACCGTTACTTACCATCTGGCTTTAGTATTCTTTTTGTTGACAAATTTGTGCTTCCTGATGCTAAAACATTGTCAACTGTTATTTGTTTGTGTTTGTTCCAACGCAGGCGTGTATTTTCGGATCTTAGGTAACAGCAGATGATTTAAAATTTTAGTGATTGCTAAAACATACCGGCTTGCAAATATGCCAAAAATAAAAATACGATGTTTTTATAATAAACGACACAAAAAATTTTTTGTTTTGTTATTTTTGTTATATGTGCCAAAACTACATCTATAAAAAATGTATTTTTTTCAGGTGCTAACAAAACATACGTTCGCATGTAAACATAGCTTTTTTTTTTATTTTTGAATTTTTTTACAATAATTTTTAAGCCATATGTCTTCTTATCATTAGTATCCTTTTAGGCGAAATGTTGCTATTAGGATATACTACCTTTTTTACTACCTGACAAAAGCTGTTCCCTCAAAATCTTCCAGGATTCTTCGTCTTCCCACATTTCGATTTTCTTGAATTGTTTCCTTGTATAATAAGGTTGTTAACTCTTTTTTTATGATTTATTTCGAAAAACTCTTCTTAACAAACTGTTAAACTAAAATATGGATAAACATTCCGATTGTGTCTTTCAAAATATGGTACTTTAAGGACCCTAATATACGAGCGCTAATGTCGTCGCGTTAGCAGCGCTGCGTTAGCGTTGGCCTAACCGGACAACGGCAATGTCGTTCGTATAATTTACTCCATGGTAGTGCCATTGTCCGGTTGGGCCGACGCTAACGCAGCGCTGCTAACACGACGACATTAGCGCTCGTATAATGGGGCTCTAAAACGTCTCCCAAAATGTGAAATTCTTCGACCATATTTGACACTAGCTTATTCATAGTATTAATTTTTTTGCATCAATCAAACGTTTCAAAAAACAGTTGCTTACTACGGCTGTAGTCGATACGTTTTTTTTGGACACTTTCTGTTTACATGCATAATGAACTTGTGTCAAAGGTCGTCGTAAAACATGTACGAAACGTTTTATATTATACATAAACTTGTTTAGTTGTTTATTACAATTTTAGTGACGCACTCAACCATTACGAGAATGGATGTTACAAGAATTACTTTTTTATTGCCTTATTGCGTTCAGTTTAGAACCACTACGTGATTATACAGGAACTAAAAAAACAGTTCAATGAAGGTACATTTGTATTTCTTTGTGTAATTCTGCAATATCGATCGGATTATGCAATTGTCTTTATTCTGTATCGTATTATTAACAGCACGTGTATCGTTAAAAAGTAGATCATTATTAGAAGGTAAATTTTTAAGTAATTTGTGTATGTCGAAACCACTATCACAATGATAGATGACAAATTCTGTAGTTTGTAAGTAGATTCGTAGAAGACAATTCACATTCATGCACGCTTTTTTCGATTCCTAAAGCAATTAAAACCTTCCATATATTCAGGTAATCGTAAACAAAACTATCTCTAGTCTAATCATCTACAAATTTTCGTCTATACGTCTAAAACACTCAATAAATACGGGATCTGATTTTTCTGTTCCATCCTTATCCACTTATAAAATAAAAATGGCACTTTTACCATCTGTATTCTAGCATTTCTAATGCTCCACATGACATCGTTATCTGAAGAAAATCGTTTTCCTCGCAAATGTACCTTAAGTTTAAAAACTGGCGGTAGTTGCTAGGGGCCAAATCGGGAGAATATTGCGGATTTCCAAATAATTCTAAGCCTGCGTTTGCGACTGTTGCAATGGTGGACCTGTGACTGGTGCGTTATTCTGACACAGGAGAACATTTTCGCAATTTCCCGCAAGTTTTTTGTTATGTACATAATTTTGAAATTGATGTGGTTTAATAAGCACCTGTAATTCTGGTTTCTGCTAAAGTTTCGCCCTTAGAACCACACAATACAGTTCTTGGCTGAATTTGTCAATTTTTGGTGAGCCTTGATGTGTCCATTCCTTGCTCTGTATTTTGCGTTTGACATCGCAGCTATAGATTCGGAGCTTATCCTCTCTCACTAATTTTGCAATCAAATTTTCTTTGTCTTTTCACATTTAAGATGTATCCATCTTACAGACAATTTTTTCATGTTCAATTCAGCATATTATATACCAATTGGTTTAAGAGATCATCATCTTCCATTATTTGTCTAATATTCCCACGTTGATCTTGCAGAACAAGATTTTTAACATTTTCTTGTATAATAGAGATTGTGAGCTCTCCACATGCATATTCATCTCTACACGACTGTCTACCACGTGAAACTCACAACACTACTTTTTTATTATGCTATATGATACTGCCAATTCCCTTAATGTATCCACCAAAATCTTAATATATTAGCATGGGAGTCATGTCGTTTAAATTTAAGTTTTTAATCACCTCTCGTTACTGGCACGATCCATTTTGATTCTGAGATACCAGAATTCGCACGTCTACTGCAGGCATGCTTCAACAGATTCATATGTACTTGTATAGTTATAACAGGTTACAATGCGATGTGAAGATAAATGATTGTCTTGATTTATAAATGGGACAGCGGCGGAGCAAGGGAGCAATTTCATTAAGTGTTCTGACATGAAGCACAAATTACATTATAATAAAATATTGATAATTCAATCTAATCTATTAAGATAAGTTTTCACTGGGTCGGGATAGTACGGTACGGATAGTACGTACGCTCGACACATTTTTAGAAGGCAAAGGCAAAAGAAGAGTAAAAGGCAAAAAGTCGAAGGAAGGCCAGATTTTGGATTCAAAAAATAAATCGAGATTGGAACTAGGGGAGTTTCACACTCTATTTCCTGACTTGATCAAAGATGCAAGCTCTTCCATTATTTTCGGATGACCCACATGAAATTTGAAGAACATTTAAATGTCCTGAATATGGAATTTCAAAGAAAAACGACCAATATCACAGAACCAATATGCCCTAAGGAGAGATTAAAGTATTGCGGATGTCGCAAATTGTACAGTTCAGAGTAGTTTTGCACCAACATAATTAGTTTACAGACATTCATTATATCAATCACTTGCATAACTCAACTGAAACGGCGAAAAGTCCGTACCGATGGCTGCGCGCTCTGCCAGAACAGGTGATGAGTCATCGGTACGTCATGTCGGAATGTCCTGAAAATCTTTCTTTCTGACTTTTCGAGGATGGCGGAGAGTGCAGATCGTTGTGTCCTGACCGTGACGTCCAAGTGTGCGCATTAGAAAGGAAAAAATGCTAATGTTTTTTGAAAAAGTTCGTGCGTTCCGTCCGACCGTGTCGTCCCGACTAGTGCGTGCTAAGCTTTAGTCGTCCAATCGAAATCTGGTCCAACAGAGTCAACGATACGTCGAATCTGCTCCTGCTTTTCTTATTTCTTATAGCAAAATTCTTTTAGATTCTCTAATGACATGTTATTTGAGAAAAATCCTATCTGCATTGAAAATATCCTTTATTTCAGAAAAAAACGTGAATCCGTAAAAATGCTTACTGAGTACAGACACTATAAACAAAATATACAAATTCAATGCTCGTAAAATTTTTCTAGAGAAAAATGCTTGTAACGGAGAATTGCTGTTCGTTTTTGAGTCTGGCTGTATTATATCTTCTGGTTGCAAAAACTGTTTTTAAAACTGACTAAATATTGTAAATGGTAAATATACTGTGGACAAATATTTTCAAGTTTCAAATTTTTCTAGAAATTGTGATTATTTAGAAAATTTATTAGCCGATCCCTACATTTTCGAGTGCACGGAATATTACCTTTTAAGAATATGGAAGAAATGTCATAAAACCAGTACTAAAACGCCGTTTACTACGGAGAAAAGATTTATTGCTCGTTGATACTTTGACTGTTGTGATGGTTAACGTTATTACCGTTTAAAATTGGTAATAATAAAAAATATTCTAGAAGAAATTTAGGTCGATAATTATCAAGCAATAGGATGGTGTACGTGCACTACGTTTCTTTTTAATGTTTCCTTTCAGGCCACTGTCTATACAGGTACTTCTAAGAATTATTTTATTATTGATGGGTACGATCCATGACTTTTTTTGTATTAAACAGAATAGCTCATCTTACTCATCCTTGTGTCGGCACTTACGGTAAAGTTTACGTAAATACAGTCTCATTTGTTTTCTGGTTCATTTTAGTGGTAATTTTTGTTTCTAAATATATACTTACATGTGTCGAACCGAATCAGAAGTTTTTTTTATTTCATTAAAGAATGACTCTGGTCGCGTTTGTAAGTTTGGAACCAATTGCGCACGAACGTTTCTACAAATAGGTGATAGTCACACGTAGCCAAACTATAGATTGGGACTGTAGGCCGGATGTTCCAGTATTTTTCAATGATTTTGGTTCAATTTTTTTTTGGGTTAATCCAGCTGTGTGGCCGAGCGTTGTTATGGAAAATGATCACACTTCGAATAGTAATGTGTCTCTTTTTTCGTCGATTTCAGCTTTGGCTTATTTCACTTCATCAATCAGTTGCGTTCACGCAGCATTCACTGTACACCATTATTGGAGAAAATAAACGAGCAACATGCGGTGGCAATATGAGGCTTTGCTTTCTGCGGTGCTGCTTCTCCATTTTTTCGCCACTCCATGCTTGCCTGCTTAGACTCCGGGGTGTAAGCTACACCTACGTCTTATCACAGATGATAAGGTGCCTGAAGAAATCATCCCCCTGTTACATATCATACCAGAAGTCTTTCATACTCAGCAATGGGTGAGGACTCCACCTTACCACATTTTTCGAGAGTCCAAATATACGTGTATATACCTAATAAAAGAAATGAAAACAGATAGAAAGAGAAAGTCTTTATTTTTTTGGTTTGTTATATTAACTAAAGGCTTTCTCCTATTGTTTGATCTATTTTTTTTTATCTGAATCGTATAGTGCTTCATTCCAGTGCACTATTTTATCAGGATTATGTGAACGACCACATCAAATGCTTTATGGATATTCACAAATTCACTTAGCGAGATACTCCTATTACAGAGTTTCGAAATCGAAAATTGCTTTTCCAATTTTATATTTTCTCGAATCCGTCATATTTTTTATTGATTCGATTTGATGCTCATTAGTATTTAGTGTATAATCTTTGCAAAATTTAAGATTTTGACGTTTTATATGCCGTTTTTATTATTTTGAAACCTTCAGAACTACTTTCTGTTTTGTGCAAGTAATAAATTTATCCTTACGTTTGATCACATTTAACAGTAAACTATCCCCGTGAGATCTCCAAAGAAAAATTTGACTTTGAAAAATATAAGAAGATGGAATCTTTCGCTTCAAAATCCAAAACCTGATTAACTACGAGTCATTGAGTAGTTAGTTCAGTAGAGTTTGTCCAAGTTTAGTTTACCCCACAACTTGCATAAATATTTGGAATAAAGACAGGTTTACACGTATCCGTGTGCTACTACTGGCTACTTGTAAACTCGTCTATCAAGACTGGCATAGTCAAGCACTGACATGCCAGTGAGACTGGTGCCAGTTACTGTATACGTGTAAACCTGGCTTAATAAATATTTAATACATAGTATTATAACTGTCATAAACAGCTTTCTTGTTTTTATGGCGGATAAAAGTTTAGTATTCGTTTGAAAGCCAAATTCTGAAATAGTATAATGTCATCTATCATTGGCAGGTATTTTTAAAAGGATGTTTTTGTGTTATCAATGTTTGACTTACTAATTACCATACAGTTTGGCTGTTGTTTGTTTTAGGGTTATAATTTATCACTAAACTGAACAAGCTTTTTTAAGTATTATTGAAAGATCGATTTGGCAACATTATCGTAGATAATGCACCCCTTAGTCTTATTACCCCATTCATACCTTAAGCCATTCTCCAGAATATTGAAGAGAAATGGGGCAGCGAATAGTGCCCAACTCCTTTTAAAATATAAATTTTATTCGAGAACCTAAACACTGAAAGAAGAATTATTATTTTTAAATCTATTTTACCTGTATATTTTAGGTACAGTTAAACGGTTTTGTTATCTGTATTTAATTATATATTTTAGCCGATGTTTAAATTTGTAATTTAACCAACATTTTTCTTATTACAAAATTGGAACCATTCTTTATTAAGAATTTGAATTTTCATAAAGATAAACGACACAGTTCAGCGATAATGAAGAATGTTAATGATTCCATCAAGTATGGACCTCGCACAAATATTACCGTTATAATTTCAAGAATTTAGATGGAATAATTAGGATTCTAGTAATGCTGTTGCTCAAGAGATGTGGCTGTTAGATTAGAACCGTCCCTATATCATCGCATTACACTAAGCTCAAGATCTGAAAATATGATCATAGGCCAGTCTGTTTCAAAAATTTTAGAATAATACGTCTTCATACGCAAACACATAAAAGAACATTAAAAATAATCAGAGGGGGGACATAAAAGAAGAAAGAGACCAGTTTAAGCAGTATTCATTATATTTTCTTATATACTTCTAATATCTAAAATCAAGAGTCTTCAGTTGGTCCAGCCGTCATAGATTTGACCTATAATAAAAATCATAGGAACAAGCTAAATTTTGCTGAGAATATCATTTTTGGGACCCCAAAAAAGCTGCCAAAAAGTTTGCGACTCCTACCCCCGAGATTCCTCCTAAAAGCCCCCTCGTAGGGGTGGAACGGAAAACATAGATTTACCAAGAATCTGTACACCGCGTTGAAAAAAATGTTTCAAACATGAAATGTAGAGCTGAGACAATTTTGAAAAAAATTGTTGATTAGCTTTTTTGTGTAAAATGAACCGTTCTCTCAGAAACGACGCTTGAAGCGACCGGCGACTTTAAATGTCAGTTACGCGCTCGAAATCAATTTTTTAAATAAAATTTGTATGAATTCAACGGTAAAAAGATGAAGAGTGCAACTTTCGTATGCAATTTTGGCATTTTGCGGCAATTTATTTATTTAACAGCTTTATAGAAACTTACTTTATTTGCGGCAAACTGATGTAAAAATTGTGTGCGAAACCTGCACTCTTCACTTTTAAAACGTATTTTGATTTTCGCCGATAGGACACTCTGATCAAAAGATATTGAATTTTTACCGTCGAATTGGTACACATTTGATTTAAAAAATTGATTTCACGCGCGTAACTGACATTCAAAATCGTCGGTTGCTTCAAGCGTTACTTCTGAGAGAAAAAGTGCTAATACGGATTTTCATTTAAAATTATCCTAGCTATATATCTTGTTTGAAACATTTTTTTCTACAGATTCTCGGTTAATCGATGTTTTCACCCTACGTGGGGGTTTTAGGGGGAAGGCCTGTGGTAGGAGTAGCAAACTTTTTTGCATCTTTTTTGTGGTCTCAAAATTGACATTCTCAGCAAAATTCAGCTTATTCAGAGTATATCAGTGAGTTCAATTAGTACTACCAGTTCTCTAGACAGTTCTCGCATAATACTCAAATATGGACGTTTACCAAAAACAACATATATACCATAGCGATAATATAATCTGTGGATTGTATCTATAGAACTAAAAATGAAAAAATAAATTCGATCTATCGAAAGACAAAAAATGCTGAATATCAAACTATCAGATAGAAAAAGAAATATCTGCGTTAAAACTAAAACCAAACTCAAAGGTGTTTTAGTTCAAATAGTAAAATTGTAATGGAAATTTGATGGGCACACCATGAGGTAAAAAGACGACCGATGGAACCAAATGCATTGGAAAGAAGACCACAGATCAGATTATATAAAATAACATGCAGGATAGAAAATTATGTAGGAAAGAGGTGTATTCAATTACAATTAGCAGCATTTTTACTTTCGATACATTGTAAAATTGGATTATATCTGCGTAATCCGTAAAGGCTGCATAAAGAAAATGAAACACACCCATTGTTTTGATTATTGAGTGACCATGTTTGCACATTGTATACATTGGAATCGATCCAGATTTCGGGATAATCTAATGCTTGTAGCTACAAGTAAAATCATGCTAGTCATCGCAGTATGAAATTTCGTTTAAGTGTAATTATTTCTGCTACCAATAAATTTCCCACGATACTACGCTACGACTGAGTATATTATTTTTTTTATCATCGATCGAGAAGAACGGAGAAAGAGCACTTAATACTACTTGTGTTCACCATAATACTTTCCGCAACTTCCGATAGATCCACTTGAAATATGACTTCGTTGTAGACGTTGAATAGGAGCCGCTAAATCATGCATTCTACTAGGATTACTCGTCCTTGGTCAAGATAAAAATCGGTAACTAAAAAGACCAAAATTACTGACTCAAACTGTATGTTAAAAAGGAAATCTCCAAATACATACAGAAACAAACATATACAGAAAAATCTGAACAACGATAGAAAAATCAGGAAGAGAGTGAGAGAGGGTCCGAAGTTTAATTATGAAGGGTGATATGAGTCGTGCGATGGAGGAAATAGTCCACACTTACCAGTTTGTTATTAACGGTATTTTACTGAGTTTGGTCTGATAATGAATGTATTATATATAATAGATGAATATTAATACTGATGGATCGAAATCGGAACATGGAGTTGGCTGTGCAGTTTATTATCCTTCCAAAAATATTAAGCTAATATACAAACTGTCAGATATAATGTCAATTTTCAGTGCTGAGCTTATTGCCATAAAATTAGCAATTAATCTATGTTTAGAACAATAAGAGGATAAATTTGTCATATTTACAGACTCTAAAAGTTCGGTAGAAAAACTTAATAATCTGTGTTTGAATCCTAATTTAAATTACATCCTTCTTGATATTTGGGAATTGTATCAAAATGTATCAACTAGAGGAAAACAAATTTATATGTCATGGATAAAAGCCCATTTAGGTATAGAAGAAAATGAAGAAGTGGACTCTTTAGCAAAAGATAGTGCGAATAATGGAAGATTAAAAATACCAGAATCTAATTTTATTAAAATTTTTCGAAAGAAACTTAAGGAAAAGTGGCAGATAAAATATAAATGTGGAGACAAAGGACAGTTTTTTAAGAATATACAACCAAAAATAAGGGATAAACCATGGTTTGAGAATACACGTAATCGTTCAATTATTCGGATAATAAGTCGAATGCGCTGCAATCATGAACTATTTCCAGCGTATAAACATAAAATAGGTTTGTTAGATAATAATAAATGTCTATGTGATGAATGCCGATTTCCAACATATTCTTTTAGAATGCCCGTTAAAAAAAAATAGAAAGTGTTAATTTTTATCAAAATTTAATATCTTACAAAATTAATGACATTAGAGGATAATAGTATCTACAACATCATGTTAGTATGTAAAATCTACTATATTAAAAAAAAGAGGTTAATCTTTGTATATGGATATATTTTATAAAAACCCTAAAAAGGGCTACATTAAAAACACGAACGTTTTCGGAACAACAGTTCCATCATCAGGTTAAAATACCTAAAATAAGTATAGACCATTTAATTAAAGTAAACGTGGTTTAAAATTTTGACTAAGGTTAAAAAAGCAAAATGGTTATACTTATTACTTTGTAAGCAGTATTGCGACATGTGAATAAATTTGTAAGCCTAAAACGAAAAAAAGAAAACAAACAAAAAAACAATACACAAAAAGAACCAAAAAAAAATCAGATCAATAAATGAATAATATTAAACAATAAAAAAATGTAATAATAAGAAAAAGAAATTAACAATAAAAAATAAAAGAAAAGTTACAATGTTATATATATATATATATATATATATATATATATATATATATATATATATATATATATATAATGATATAGAAAAAACAATAAAAATGAAAATAAGTAACCAAAATATTTAGGCATTTACTAACACACTAAAAATATTGTATCCCAATTTATCATGTATATAATATTAATATGTTTTTAATGTAAACAATGGAATGGATGATAAAACTGTGAGAAAACATGACTGGCCTTTTGGCTTTGCCAGTGCCATTAATTTAGGAAAAAATATTAATACTCTAAAAGAAGAACAGTAACTTTAACAAAAGATTAGTCTCAAAGATATCAAGGTAACTCCAGACGAATTGAATTAATGACTGGCCTAAAACATATGTAACCCATACACGCTCAGTGTTGCTCTTTGATTTATTGTTGATACTTAAAAAGTGAGCTTATGCTATGCCGATTAAACTTTTATAGACCTTCACTAAATATTTTAATTTTAACCATGTCAACCGAATAATAAGTTTGACGCCATATTAATTTTATCGCAATATTTTACTTTTATGCTTTATTACGTGACACTGTTTGGAATATTTCTGATTTTTTCCCTAGATAAATTCTTTCATAAAAACGATGGATTTATATTTCAAAGAAAACTAGCATTGTAGAAGAAACACGCAAATAAACTCTTTTAAGGAAAACTTTCATCACTTATCAATTTACTTGCTTTATCGAGTAGCTCTACATTTTTACTTAAAGATAGGCAACAATTTTTTGCAATTTTTGTTTGTTTTCGGGCTTCCTTGTTTGAGCGTTTAAACTCCGTTCAGGCCTACATTTACCCTTCTTCTTTTGTTCCTATCCTATCCGGATATTGACGATCAACATGGATATCCTCTACTTTGGTGGAAGCTTTTCGGAACATTTTTTTAAGTTTTAAAGCATTCCTAGTCCACTTTTTGCATCTACCTAGTTCTGAAGATTGAGTTACAAGCCACGTATCTGCTGATTTCTCATAATATGGTCCAGTTATTCTAATTTGCGCCTGTTGATTATGTAAATGGTCTCGCATTTCTGGGCAAATTCTACTTAACCAACCTTAACATTAGTCACCTGGTCCACCTGGAATTTTTATATATGTAAACTCCACTCCAAACCCTATATCTGTAAAATAAGGTAGAAACAATATGACATCTGAGGATGGAGACTGATTCTGTGGTGGTAAATCTAGACTCCCAGATAGATTTCATCTTTATATCTGGATCTTGCCTTGGCTGTGCCTCCATTTATTTAGATGGGATGATACGATTGGCTGTTTATGTTGGTACTAAAATATATATTGGCTGTTTGTTAACCAAAAGCTGTGTATTCAGTATTTTGAGTTTATGGACTACCGTATATATTTTCTTTATATTAAAATCCTGTCAATACTCTTTACTAATATCTCATTATCAGTTGGCGCTACATCCCTTCGTGAGCCTTGGCCTGCTTCAAAACATTCTTCCATCCTTCCCTATCGAGTGTCTGTCTTCTCCAGCCCCTCACTCCAATCTCCCTCAGATCTTCCTGTACATCGTCCAGATATCTGAGTTTAGGTCGCCCCCTTCTTCTTCTTCCGACCGGCCTGTTTAGCATAGTTATTTTAGTGGGATCACTCTCATCCATCCGCATAACGTAACCTTAGGCGGTTTATTTTGATGGTCTTCACAATATCTGCATCACCAAAAAGTCTATAGAGTTCAAAGTTATATCGCCTTCTCCACAGACCCTGTTCGTTTACTCCGCCATATATGGTCCTCAATACTTTTCTTTCAAAGACTCACAGTAACTCTTCATCTCGGGTCGTCATTGCCCATGTTTCCGATCCGTATGTGAGCACTGGGCGTATTATTGTTTTATAAAGTTTGCACTTTGTTGCTATTGACATACTTCTCGCTCTTAAATTTATTCCCGAATCTCTCATAACTTTTTCTAACGCTAGGTTGAACAGCGTGCATGATAGCGCATCTCCCTGGCGCAGTCCTCTGTTGGTTTTAAATGGTTTTGAAACATCCCCTTGTACGCGCACTTAACATTCGACTTTCATCATTGTCATTTTAATTAATTCTACCAATCCTTCTGGTATTCCTAATTCGATCATCGCCGAATATAATTGGGACCTGTCAATTCTATCGTACGCTGCCTTAAAGCTACGAAGATGTAATGGGAGTCTATGTCGTACTCCGTCGTTTTTTCTAATATTTGTCTGATGGATGATATGTGATTAATGGTAGATTTATTTTTCAAGAAGCCTCTTTGGTAGGATCCTATTATATTGTCAGTATACCGTGCCAGTCGTTCGTTAAGAATCAGGGACACAATTTTATATGCTTTATTAAGAAGTGAAATCCCTCTAAAGTTGGAACATTCAAGAACGTTTCCTTTTTTGTGTATGGGGCATATAATTCCAGTATTCCAATCTTCTGGTAACGCACGTTCTTGCCATACCTGTATTAGTAGTTTGTGAAGGAGGGTTACAATTGTTTGGCCGCCACATTTAAATATTTCTGCGGGTAGGTTGTCTGCTCCGGGTGACTTGTTTCTGGCTAGAAACTGAATTGCTTTGTTTATTTCTTCCAAAGTTGGTAGTTCAGTATCCTCTGGTTACTAATATCTGGTACGCGTATAATCCACGGACCAGGCATAAATACTGACTGGTGTTAGACAAGGCTACATGCTGTCACCAGTTACATTGCTTTTTAATGTATATTGCTATAGCAATTAAACTAAATGAGCTCATATTCAATAATCTGCGTTATGTAGAAGACGTTATGCTATTTTAACAAGTAAGACACAAGATCTCCAAGCACTAATTACAAGTATACATCATACAAAAAGGAATAGTACTTACTACATTTAACACATTTGATTCTATCAGTGTTTGTTAAATTTAAGAAATACCTTATTCGGTCAGATTATTTAAATCTTAGACTTCGCATGGTTAAATGTTATGTGTGGTCGATATTATGACATGATGTCGTATGGTCAATACATAGAACTGAAGTACGTGAAATGTGGATCTTAAGGATATTTAAAAAATATTTTGGATGAACCTAGTTCCCAATGTTGGTTATGACAGGCTGGAGTGGACCGAGTACTGTTTAGTAGTGGAGCAGCTCAAGCATCCTTATTTGGAGCACATATTGTATGAGTCAAGACATACTCTTCTAAAACTTATTTAATTAGAAACCAGAAACATTGAAGGTAGAAGCGGACCAGAAAGAAAATTAAACTCCTGTCTTAGAAACGCTTTAAAAATTAAACATAGTTTCTTGAAACTGTTACAACTAATTTTTTGAATTTTAACACCTTGTATATCAAAAAAAACTTAATTGCTGCAGTAATACATATTGCCTGTAATCAAATGGACAAGTAAAAAACAAGTATTATAGACGAAAAGAAGACGATTGGACTGTTTAAGAAGTTACAGACAGAGGACATTTGAGTCCAAGAAAAACGGAGAAATACGGTTTCCATTTTTAGTCTACCATAAAACAGAGAAATCAGCTTGACGTCAGAGTGGGAGGAGCTTACAATGCTATTAAGATACAACATTTTCTCAGGCTTAAGCAGCCCATACATACTGGTGTGAAGTAGACGCTGAATCCATTTTTCGACTAGCTGAGGAGGGAAATCTTTGAATAATTTATTGAGACAGTAGCTACAACTACACGCTGCCAAGATTATGGTACAAGAAGTAGACGTGTGACGTCAAAAGGATAATTTAACTTGTTAAGATTGCAATTATTTGGACATTCGTGTTAAAACATTAGATCTTCTAATTTTCAACAAAATAAATCAGGTTATACCTTTTACGGTTGGTTGCGATCTTTTGAATATTTGGTTGACTTATTTTTCATTTTAAAACTAAATCGCAATTTCAAGTTTAGACAACCGATCCACGAACTTTGTTATTCCATGCTATCTGGATCAGCTAGAACTTTAAGAAGATCCTATTCAATCTTTATCCTGAATATTTATTTCTAAATTGTAGTATGTATCCCCTCAATTTCATTTTGTGGTACTTTTGTCTCGAGCAGTCACTACCATATTGCTATCGTTCTATTTTTTCTATATACATTGTATTATCGAGCTCTTTAGGAAAAATCAAATATATCTTGACGGCGACTTTCAACATAGTAACGCTATAACACTATAGCGTGGCCTCAGCGATTGTCCCAAACAGATCAATCACCCAAACACCGGCTGCGTTCAACCCTAACCAATGTTTAAACAGCAGTTATCTGACGATATACAACGTTGTTTCCAATGTGGCAAAGTGCCGTCGTGATTGCGGTGACGATCGTAAATTTAATTTCGATAGTTGAAAGGTTCACTCAAAACTGTTGCTATAAACAGAGTGGTAAACAAGTCAAATAGCAGGTAGTTGTATCGTTTCCAGTTATTGTGTATTGAAAACATTTACGGCAATAACTGGCGAAGCGAATCTCATAAGCACTAAAATAAAAACGGCTGGAAAAACTGTAAAATTACTGGGTCACAAATTTTAATTACGGGAAAACATGTAAATAAACGTAAATGTGCCACTTACAACGTGAAGAAAAAAACAGTAATGATCACCCAACACGGAAGAGTCGTTCACTGTCTACTAGTCAATACTTGGAAGTAATGGAAAAGAAAGATCAAATAGTTATTTATACAGAACTTCCCGTCAGAGTAAAATATAATCAAACGAGCGATATTATTAGTATTAGTGGATAAAATGTTTACGAATAATTGTAACGTCAATTGCATTTTTGTATTTATTTTCTCTTGTAAGGTTCAAAAGACTGCACGTTCCCGATTTTTGTCAAAGATGTACTTAAATAGATGTTTTTGGTTCGTATTTTCCATACTACATAAATGATTACAAACCCGTAGAGTTCTACATTCTACATTGAGAATTAGAGTCATATGTCGCCATGTTACCAATCCAACGGTAACTTTACCATCTTAATTTTAAATTAGACATAATGTAAACTAAATTTCATTTAGTAATTTTTAAAGGGTTTTTACCCCCATATTTAGTGGCTACATCCATGTATTAACCTGACACTGATGATGGAATACTTATTCCGAAAACGTTTTGTCAATTTAACATAGCCCAACTGGGTTTTTTTTTATATACCTTTTTATAAAGGATTTTATTGAAAAAAATTTTTAATATATGGTATACAGCCAACTACAGGAACTTAGTTTCCTTGTGGATATTGAAATTTATCATTCTTATAAATCAACTTCAATTATGAATTATAATAAACTCGGAGAATCCATTAATGACCAATATCTAGTATTGATGGAATTGGTTAGCGAATTGAAACCTAATAATGTAATAGCGTCGGTCGAAGAATGCACGCCGCACGTAGTCCACAGTCTCTCCCCATCGAGAATCCTCCCTTTCTATTCTATTCTACACCGCCACCATTTTTAAAGGGGCTCTTATTATTTGAGCAAGAAACGTACACTTACGAGTCAGAAATTATTGACAGGGGACGAATTTAATCTTGGCAGCGGACGCTTCTGCGATTATATGGCGAAATCAATAGTTTTATTTTCAAATAAAATAAAGGGTGTAATTTCTGATAGTCTAGAACGGTGTTTATGGATAACTAGCATCTGGTAACTCTGATTTCGATAATATTCCATGATTTTCGATGGATATTTTTTGTTCCCGAAAAGATTTTAAAGTAAGAGAAACATTGTTTATTGTTTTGTTGGCTCATAATTTGCTTGTCCAAAAATTTTTAGATGTTAAAAGTCGTCCGCTTTATTGATGTGGGTAGATATTTGATACGGTACATTACGATCTAGTTTTTTCGGTATTTTTCACGAGATGTATTGATCGTTTTTATTATTATAATATATGTTAGGGAGATCTCGAAGATATGAAATCTTTTATCGAGAAAAAGCTCCGAAAGACAAAGGTAATGGTTTAAAGACTACCATCATATTGTTTATAACTTCGTCGGAAATACCGGCCAATTTTGACCGTTTGTATCTGAGGAACCACTGTGCCTAATTTAACTTTTTTTTAAGAAACGCATTGTTGAGTCTTTTCTAACGCCGGTTCCAAAATTTATTTTAAACTAATAGTTACCTTCTTCTTCTTCCTTTTAGTATGTAGGCTTTAAAGACTGTTTCTTCTTCTATTTTAGCCTCCTAAATTGTTTAAATTATCGCACCATCTTTTTTTGGTCTTCCAATACTTCTTCGTTCATTTGGTGACTTATCTTGTGCTATCCTATCCTCTGCCATTCTACTAATGTGTTAATAGTTATATCTATTCCCAGATATCTAAGCCTTGCTTCCTGCTTTATTATTTTCCCATCATTTCCCTGCTTTATTATTTCTTAGCTGTTGTATTAAAGATGTGTGTTAATTTTTGGAGCTCGTCTTCTGTCTCGGCGATTAGAACATAATAGTTGGATTTCTTTGTTCCCCATTCTGTAACCATGACCTTTATGTACTACCTGTATTATTTCGTCCATTATTATATTAAAGAGAAGTGGGCTTAACGAGTTACCCTGTCTGACTCCGCTTTGTACTGGTATACACTGTGTTAGTTTTCCATTTATCTTTGCTTGTATTCGATTATGGAAGTAGATGTTTTCGATGGTTTGTATAATGTTGATGGGTATGTTTCTGTTATACAGTAGGCGTCTTCGACTTGGATGCAATCGAAAGCTTTTGTCAGGTCTATAAAACTTAGATATGCTGGCTTATTGTACTCGATGGCCTTTTCTGTGATTTCTCTTAGTACAAATACAGCGTGTACGCAGGATCTTCCGGATCTGAATCCTTGTTGTTCATCTGATAAAGTTGTTCAGTAGATTTATACCTCTATAATTGTTGGGGTCTTTTTTATCTCCTTTCTTGAACATTGGTAACATTATGCTGTTTCTACATGCGTCTGGTACCTTGCAGTGCAATATTAGTTTTTGTATAAGTTTTGTCATCTGTAGGGGTATACTTTCTCCTCCGTGTTTTAGAAGCTCGTTGGTTATTACGTCTGGTCCTGGTGACTTTCTATTTTTGAGTGAATTTTTGGCTATCTCTAATAATAACTCATAGTTACCGAGCTATTCTATTTGTTTACAGGTCAAAAAATTGTTTGAAATTTAAAAAAATTCTGGAGTCCGCCCAAATAACCCGATGGCCATAGCCATGTAAAAAATTGGCCAACTTCTAAATGGTTTAGTTTTTGTTGTGCAAGATTGTAAAGAATTTAAATTTTTTCTTAATTATTATTAACTATTACATTGATTTTAATGAAATTCGGTGAACTGTTTTGTTATATTATAAAGATTTTCTAGTCGAATTATAAAGGTCCTAACTGCAATCTAAGTGGTTAAAAAACGTTTAATAAGAAAAGGTTTGTTTTCCATCCTTTTTTTGGATTTATTGCTATTTTATCAAGGGCAATAAATTTAATCACCTTTAGCCAGTTATATCTTACAGAAAATTCAATTATCGCTATTTTATTTTATTACGACTTCTCTCGAAAATGAATCGTTTTAAAGATGTAAGCAAGGAAAGTAGTAAAAAAATGATGATTATAATCATTTTTAAATAATTTAATTTTTTTAGAAAGTCAATCATTATTATTGAAGTTACCACACAACTTTTTCTGTAAAAATCAGAATGCCTCCACTCACATCCACCTCAAAACAGATATGCCCTAGTCTAGAGCGTGTTTTCCCGTTATTAATAAATAGGATTGAATGGCGAAGAAAGAAGACTGCGACACCAAACCCTCTACTATAGGGCTGTAGCAGCAGTGTGATGAAGAATCATTCAAAAGGAGATATTGTTTTACATAGATATATATGAGTAATCCAAGGACACTTTTAACAGAGATATACCCATATAATAGAATATATATAACCATTGTTTAGCAAAGAAAATATGTTTTAAATTTAATTGAAAATGTTGTTGGTCTATTTCAATAATTATGAGAATTAAACAGTAATTCATTTTTAAAGTTATTATAAAGACCGTGTTTATCTAAACAAATAAACAGACAATTTTCTTTGTTTTCTAAAGTTACAATCACCACCTGGTAGGTTCTGCTCTATTAATTTCTCAGCCATTAAAACGACCTTCTTTGCGTATATTAATCTTTGTTTATACACAAACTTAAGAGATTACAGTTGAACCTTAAAAACAGTTTACTATAGGAAAAGGAGTATTTCCGGACTTGGGATACGCGATTCTTCTACATTAGATGATTCTAACAGCGTATCTAAACATTGCAATTATTTCGAGTACCTCTTTCAACAGTTGAAATGGTATATTGTTGGCTTACTGAAAAATGGTAGGTAATAGTTAATAGTAATACTTTTTTATATCCGTGATTAGATACCGTTAGGCGGTGGTACGCAACGTCGGTTGCAGTGGCGTATTTTATATTTTTTACTTCCGTTATTTTAAAAAGCGAAGAGCTGTATTTACGAAAGAAATAACTTCTGAAAATACAGTTTACTCATAAATGGAAACAATGATATGACGTATTTTTGTTTCTACAATTATATGCCAACTTTATTTCAGCAGTATAATTATACATTTTGTTCATTTTCATAACCAATTACTGTTATTTTTAACATTATAATCACATGTCAAATTTTATTAGAGGTTATAATATAAATAAAGCTTAGTCAATAATTCGCGTTATTATCTTAGAAGTAGGAACTTACTCCAAGAAATCGAACATTTAGGTAATGTTTAGAGGTTATAATAAATCTTGTTAAAAAAATATTATAATAACGTTTGGGTCCGAGGCTTGGATACAAAATTCTCTCTATCTTTTCTTATATCTGCCACTATCTGTCCAGTTTTTTACTCTGCGATTCTTTAGATCCTGTTTTACTTGATCTGACCATCTAATATTGGCCTTCAGCTTCCTCTATTGCCTAAAAGCCTCCTGTCTAAAAGTTTTTTATGTTCTTATCGTCTATGCTTCTCCAAATATGGCTCTCATCAATCTTAACCCTTAAAAATTTGACTATTTTGGATTCTAATCTAATTCATCCAAAATAAATTACAATTTAAATCTTTGAAAACTTCTTAGTAAACTAAAAGCTGTCATTTTGACATTGTCCATCATATGGTCATCTTTGTTTGATGTATTTTATTGTCGGCGGACAAGTGACTTAATTGCAAAGTTTTAGGTGCTATGAATAGAATGGAGACAATATAAAAAATAAGTCGTGAATATTATCATACATGTGCAAAGGGCGAATAAACGAACTTGATCTGTTATCGTTAATATGTGTGGTTCGTTTTATTATATTTTGCTATTACGTTTTTTTATCTTCTTAAATATCTTATGTGGACCATGTCACCAACGTTGAGGTCCTACAGCGCATGACAAAAGAAAAAGAAGTGCTTAATTTAATTAAACAACGTAAGCTCGAGTACCTCGGCCACGTGATGCGGAACGAAGAAAAATATCGAATTTTTCAAGTCGTTATGCAGGGTAAAGTATTTGGCAGAAGAGGACCCTGGAATGGGGTATTAGCTCCTTCTTTTGCGAGGCTGTCAGCTTCCTTATTTCCTGCAATTCCCTTGTGATCTGGCACCCACATCACAGTTACATTGTTGCGTTCCGCCAGCTTCTTGAGAGATTGTTTACAGTCCCAAACCAACTTTGACTCACATGTAAATGACTTTAGATCCTTTAAGGCGGCTTGGCTGTCTGATAAAATAAAGACTTTTGCCCTACGGGTGTCTCGGTTGAGACATTCTTGGGCACTTATGTCTATAGCATGTATTTCTACCTGGAAGGTAGTTGGGGCGTTTCCAAGAGATTTGGATAGCCTGAAATTGGACCCAGTAACTCCCACTCCTGCCTTTTCATCTATCTTAGATCCATCCGTATACCATACGAGTGAATCTTCTTCCACTTTTGGTTCAATTTCTTCACCCATTTGGTGGTTTTTTATGACCACTTCAAAGGGTGTTTCAAAGTCGAATTTGACTGGCATAGCATCTGTCGGCATGTCCTTAGAATCCAATGGAATTTCTTCTAAGATTTTCAGGTAGCCAACTAGATCTCCAGGTTTCATTATTTATGTCTGTCGCAGTTTTAAGGCGGTAGTTACTGCCTCCCTCCTTATGCAGAACTGCAAGGGAGGAAGGTTCAGCATCGCCTCTAGAGCTGCAGTGGGACATGTTGATATTGCCCCTGTGATTCCCAGACAAGCTAGCCGCTGCACTTTTTGCAGCTTGGCGTTAGCTGTTGTTTGTTGTATTTTTGGCCACCATACGAATGATGCGTATGTGACCATGGGCCTAATTATTGTTTTGTATGACCAGAGAGTCATTTTCGGTTGTTAACCATGAACCAACTTACTAAAATATTTACCGTCAACAAACACTGGAAGCGTACAGACGCGAACAGACTAAACTAAACTAAAACCTGGGTACTCCACGCTCCATAGGAATAGCTCGACCACATTTCGACGCGCCAACCGTGTTGGAGTGGCACTCCACGCTCCGTTGGATCCCGACTTTATCGATCTTAACAGATTTTTATGTTCATCAGAGTTGTTATGACATGGCTGATTTCTATTTTATGTTGTACTGAATTATCGATATCGAACTAAAAAGTTATCAATATTTATGGTTTTTGTATTTTGAAAAATCCTGTATAGGCACCGTTTTAATCTTCTGTTATAAAAACTGTGCTATGATGCACTTCCAAATCTGCATAACCTATTTTTTCTTTATTATACCACGTGTTTTCATGTAGTAAAGTTCTCACGTGAAGGTTATAATATACTGAATATCAAATTTGTATTTGTTATAAGTAACTGTTTTTTAATTATATTTTAAATGTGTATAATTATATGTAATATGTTTTTTATAGAAAATTTCTGCTGGGATTTATTCGTCCCTACAGTGTAGTAGTGTGCGATAAATTTATCCTAACAGTGTTGTGTCCACTACATTGAAAACTATTATTTTTTTAATCTCTTTTCTAGGATCTGCCAAATCGATCCATAAATAATTGGAGCTTCTTGCTGATAACTTAACTGACATATCAGATGTAGAATCTGAGTACATTGACAACAAAAACTAAACTGAATGTATCAGCTATCATGGAGCTTATGCTTGTTATGCCCTACATTGAAGTACCATCATTTCATATGTACTGGTCTTCGAATGAATCGCTGGGTACTACTGCGATTAAGAATGCTATATTAGGAAATCGCTTTCAACTCACTTTTATTTTAACTTACCCGAAGAAAAACCCGATGGCACAATCCAAAATTGATTATTTAGAAGATGTCTTGGCTTAAAAAAACAGTATTGACAAGACAACGACCAAATTCAAAAGCAGAACTAATCTGAAACAGTATGTACCAACTCAAAAAAAGATTCATTGTGGTAAGGAAGTTTTAATTGTATTTCACTTTCAAAATACGAAAGAACTACTTGCTCTTAGCAATTGTCATAAACCTGAAATCCACTCAACGGTAAGATAAATTTACCAACAGACCTTAACACTGTTGAATCAATATATCCCAGCTTGTTTTTAAACATTCTTTTAAATGTCTGTAAAATGTAAACAAATAGCATTGGACTTTTGTATATTTTCCTGGTGTAACCATCTCTCTAATCGCCAAGACATCCATCTTTGGACATAGCCCTCCACCTCTCTCCTCTATCGTTTTCCATCTCATATCTATCTTGTTGTTTTCCTATAAATTCAAAATTAGACCTTTATATGGGTAGCAGAGTCTTTTCATTATGTGAAGCATTTATTACTGCTCAGTGTTCTACTTCATCGAACGCTTTCTCCAAATCAGCTAATGCCATATACAAGCGTGTATGATTTACAAGATGACCACTTGCGCTGAATCCTTTCTTAATTCAGCTTGAAGACAACAAACTAATATTTAAATAAATTGCGGTCACAAAATCAGATAAAAAATAGGCGGTACTTCAAGGAAAGTAAATTAATTAAAGTAATTTAAAAATTCAACAATGAGGAATGTGAACCACAATTTTTGGGCCGAAAAAAGCTTTTTGGTTCGTAAATTAAACAAGTAACGTACACAGTAAATAATTGAACTTAACACTTAGTCGCAAAATAAATTAAATACATTATTTCTAATATAACTACAAAAATATAAATATGGCGAAATGGTCTTAACATTTACCTCAAAATTTAGAGGTGAACTATCGCAAACTCTTACCTCCAGCCATTGTGTAGTAAAGCGAGCTTGTTTAAAAAAGGCATATACAACTCTTTTTAAAAGCAAGTCGAAAAGCCAATCTTATCTGGTCAACGTTTCAAGCCAAAGAAACAATGAAACAGAAGAGATAACAATGATTTGAAAATGTATGTAATGTAGTCTCTAGATGTGCCTCCACGGTAGAACTCTAGAAAGATAATATTTCTATATTTTCACGATCAAACAAAGAGAACAAATAGAAAAACTACGCTAATACGAGTTATCAACTCTATACTACATTTAAAAAGGCCTCTTATTCAATTAACATGTGCCCTCTTCGGTCACCAAAACAAATCTGCCTCAAATTTTGGTGTCTGTGTTTATAATACAAAACTGCTTATTCGGTAAAAGTAATACATAATTTTTAAATAGACCAACCCTTAACTGGAGACCTGCCGTCTGACAGACTACAGCATAAAGAATTTTTAACACCATGTACAAATAACTCCGCCCATCGGCACATCACTTCATATTATTCTTTATATTATTCCTTGACTATTAGTAACCCGACTTAGGTAAAGAAATACGCATATTTGGAAAAGTTATAACCTAAAATCAGTTTTACTTAGTCTGTTAGACGGCACGTCTCGGTTCAGGTTACATTTTGTTTCATTGAAAACGTCGCTTATTTGTTACAATCATGGCCGGTCCATAAAAAAAATCCGGTTTACCGATACTGATTTTGAAGATACAGCTTTGAAGTGGTTTGACGAATTAGATAGTTACGCTAGTGATGTTGATCAAGTACAAGATGATGTTTATTTGGAATTTGATAGCATATAAATAGCATCTGATAGCATAAATGCATACATACTGCACCAAAGTTACAAAAACAATTCTAAAATACAAGAAAAATCTGCTTTTGCTAAAATATTAGCAAAACAATTAGTAGAAGATCATATGAAGCGAAGAATGAGTAATTTTCACGTACCGCGGCTAATTCATGCTAGTCTAGCGAGTATTCTTTTAATTCCTGAGAATAACCAAGTAGATGATAACGAGCCATTAATACTAGAGAAGCGAAAAATATGTTATTTGTGCCCTCGCAAGAAGAACCGTATGACAAAATACCTTTGTGGCCGATGTAGAAAACCTGTGTGTCTTCATTGTACGAAACCAATTTGTATTGATTGTATGTAACTTTTACAGTTGCTGGACATTTTTTTCAACATCAAAATACTTTCGCGAGTTAATTTTTACGTAATCCAGTATGTGTTAGTTCCTGTCATATAAAAAACTTACTTGATGTATATTTATTTTTTCACTGTAATGAAAAGTAAAAAATGTGACTGTCACGAACTGTAAATGATTAGCTGTTAGAAAGTCGTAGTTATTTTTTTATACTCTGACAATATATTGAGTTTCTCTACTATGTTTAATTGCAAATACAAACAGCTTTTAGAGTACTATTAAATATATTAAAAAAGTTTGTAAGTTTAGTTCTTATCCCCTCTCCTACATTGTAGTCTGTCAGACGGCATGTCTCTCTTTGTGTATTAAAATAGGGTCTCTCCAGTTAAGGGCTAAACGTATCTCGCACTCTAGTTCCACCCCTCCCTGTGGAGTATTGGGCGCTTATGCGTCTCTTGGCCAAAGGTATAAGATTGCTGACTGGCTGGGTCAACGCAAGACTAAATATATATATTTTTTTGGACACAAGTGACATTTGAGTTGAGAACACAATTTGGATCAACTAATAGTTAAGAAGAAATAAAAAATACTGTTAAAATGACTTTAAGCAAATATCAAAAATAAAAGAATAGGATCAAATGAAAAATATTTGAGTTCAAAAATAAATTAAAGACATACAAAATATATTATTGATAGTGAAAACATATAACTGGAATTATACATAGTAAAGGACAAATAAACAAATTACCGAGATGAATATACCGTAACGTTTTTTATTATTTATCAGGGAAGTCAATCCAAATCCAAAGTTTGAATGAATCAAAAATATAAGATAAAAATTAACAATCAGGCAACACTGCCTATTTTTAATACTAAAGTTATCAATTTATAATAAATAATATATCTGACATTGTTCATGATGTATGATGATCTTATCTCCTATGTTGTTGACTACTTTTTGTTTCTTTCTAACCTATTATTTATTATTATTAGATATACCTAGACGTAAAATATACAGTTTAAATATTTTCATCATATATATTCGTTTCATTCTATTGTTGTTACGTCTGCCTAATCCGGTACTGTTAACTCATAATTGTTTCGCAGGAGAAAGTAAAGCTTTACACTACACTTATTTGCAGAGATAATGGTTATTCTCTCAGAAAGTAAAAATAATTAGAAAACTAATCGTAACAATTGAATTTTCATCACGGTATAGATAGGTATTTTTATTATGGAAAAACATGAAAATTGATCATCAACTTAAACAATTAAATGTATTTTGCAATTATGTGTATTATGTCGAGTACTGTAACTAGATATTTAACTGGATTTAATTCTATAATAGAAATATAGCGAAGGAAATGCAGTATTTAAATATTCTCCTAGTATATATTATTTTTAATGAGAAATAACACACTGGAGAACTGTTTTTTATATTATAAATATAAAGTTGATAAGAAGCTAAGTAATAATCTACTTTTACAATTTATCCCATTCAACCTTCCCTTGCTCGTTGAGACAGCGATCTCAAACATAAAAATGTATTATATATTAGATCGGTTCCAAAACGGCCGACGACGTCGTCTGATGCCTAACTTCCACTGGTTTCTGTTATTCCATTGTCCCTTGTTCAGATCTCTAGCACTCATTGCTATCCATATCATTTGGTTATCCCCTTTACTTATTTTCGTAGGTCTTGCTCGCTTCCTACAGCTTCTTAACATCCTATGTGCCATATAAGCTGTTTGTTCTCAGTAGCTGTTGTTAATGAGACGCACGTACACTCCCAGACACTCTCTCATATCATCACTCTCAATTCGATTTCATGTCTGCACCATGTCAGACTATTTATCACAAAGGTTTCATATATGTTATGGTTCTTTTAGTTTCCAATATCGGAGGTCTACCTACTCTAAAATCGAAAATCAGATCTGATTTTCGCTACGCTCCATATGCAGACAGACCTCCGTATTTTTCATGCTTGACTGGCGTCAAAGTATGGATGGGGAGCACTCTATTTCTTAATTGTATTAATCGCGAATGACATCAATTCTTGATTATATTCAAACAAAGTGCACAAAAAAGTAAATTAAAATTAGTTCTCAAATGGACCTGAATAAAATGACAAAAGAGTAAAAGAACAAAGGAAAATATGACATACAAAGTTACACCTAAATGTAAAATATCTCTAAGCTCTTAAGGCGTTTCATTTCAGTTCTTCTCTACATATCTTAATGTGTTATTTCAGGATAGTAGACACGAGACACGAGCGCTACGTAAAGAGACAGACATATTTAGCCTGAATTCACCGCGAGCCCACCGTTCACCCGTCAGATGCTGTTATCGCACGAATGTTCTAAAAAGGATGTTTGCCTTCCTTCAGGTGGCGAAAGGCGCGGCCAACCCTCCACTGGTACGGGTGTCTTAAACAAAACACAAGGCGAAACTATCATCAAAGAGGCTATTGAATTGAATTATAGTTTAAACCAAGAAAAATATATTAAAAGTATATAAAATGTTATGAAATTAACAGATACAGTTGTATGAATATTCGTAATTATGTAATTATTGCAATAAATAATGGATACGAACTAAAATTAAGCTATTAGTTCTATTTACCATAATATAAAAGCGAAAACAGGAATAAAACTTTTCGAAGAAAGAAGATTTTGACACGTCTTTAAAAACCAATTCTTTGGATAAGCACATAAAAAATAATAAAAGATAGAGGATAAAAGCCTGAGTTCAAGAATAAATAAGACCACTACTTGTGTTATGAAAGTGTATATAGTTCAGACAGGTAGAAGTTTCAAAAACGAACTACTGAACATAGAGAAAAAAGGCAATGGATAAATCTATTTACACATAAATAAATATACCATTTATTTATGTATGATATATATAAATATATCATTTAATTACAGAGAGTGATTTGTTTAACCAAAATTTTGAAATTTTGGGCGATATTAGAAAGTCGCATTCACTTTAAGCAGGTACTTTAAGAACCTTTTCTCAATTTTTTTAACAAAACATGCCTATATTATGCGGAAATTAAAAAACTGTTTTATTTTCATTCATATTATTAAAATTGAAATAAAAGTATGTAAATATTTAATATCAAACTAGTAGCTGCCAATTCTGTAATTAATATGAAATGAAATAAAAAATATAAAAATGTAGCTGTTCTGAAGGTTTATATTGACATTTAATTTATAATATTTTCAATGTTTGAAAAATTTGTGTGATTTATAGTATCCCAATTTTACAATATCTTGCGGATATTACAAAATAACAAGCGAACATAAAGGTTTTTTTTTAACATTTCAACCGTCAAATGGAAATCGTTTTTAAAACAAACAACCACTAACTAAAATCCAAAATTTTAGTTTATTTTGAATTATATATTGTAATATCGACTTTTTTTTTATTAGCCATTCTATTTCATCCATATTCTACACCTATTTAGTCTAGTCTCGTTTCCTTATCAATTATGTGATGTTACTTAGCCAGACATTTGTAATCTGCCTCCACGTCTGTCTGTCTGTCTTCTATACCTTCAATATCCGGAAATCGTTTCCCAAAAATTATGAAATTGAAATCGAAACGTCAATTGTGGTTTAATCCCATATAAAATAATATCGAAAGTTAAACATGCCACAAGAAAATAGTTTCCCAAAGTATTTTTGGTTACTTACATTGCCTTTTCAACTGCTCTGGTTTTTGACAATTGTACCTCAACGCTCGTTTAGAAACTGATGTAGAGGGAGGGGTGGTGGTTGATTCGTATTTTAACTTTTAACGTGAGTTGAGTAACTGGAGCAGCTTGGTCAGAAGAAACACTTTTCTGGCTAGTTTTATATTTTCATTTACCATTGTTTTTTGATTATTAATAAAACCTCATAGTGTTATTTAACTATTTTTTTAGATTTCAGGAATCTTGCAAGTGCAAAATTCATCTTCAACGCATCCAATTTTCTAAAACGTTTTCGATAACAGTTGAAATGACTAATCTTACAGACACATTGATGC